>NW_006263804.1:173454-173699 GCF_000469605.1 Apis dorsata | reverse complement strand
TAATATTTCTTATACACGCGTTCGAAAACCGTGTTATCGCGCCAATTAATATTTTCTTAAAAGGAGGATCCAGGATCCAAATTGTGGTAAATCAAGTATTCTTATTTTTCTTATGAAAGTTTCTATTAATTCTTTTTTTTCTTCATTATCTTCATTCGATATTTTTAATTCTTTTTCTATTAAAAAATTTAAAAAAATGCAACTATAGCACTTTCCCTGATATCTCCAGATTAATTTCTGTTATT
>NW_006263804.1:172886-173226 GCF_000469605.1 Apis dorsata | reverse complement strand
TAATATTTCTTATACACGCGTTCGAAAACCGTGTTATCGCGCCAATTAATATTTTCTTAAAAGCGAAAGAATATGTATAGGCAAGTATACTTTAAAAATTATTGGATTTGTAAAAACGATTTTCACATTCCTCCTTAGTTATTATACCGAATCTTCGAAAATTTCTGAGGATCCAAATTGTGTAAATCAAATATTCTTATTTTTCTTATGATATTTTCTATTAATTCTTTTTTTTCTTCATTATCTTCATTCGATATTTTTAATTATTTTTCTATTAAAAAATTTAAAAAAATGCGACTGTAGCACTTTCCCTGATATCTCCAGATAAATTTCTTCTATC
>NW_006263804.1:168175-172745 GCF_000469605.1 Apis dorsata | reverse complement strand
AACGGAATAAATATCATTTTCCAGCAAATATATATGTTTCTTAACAAAATTTCCTCGGTTCACGACTCAGGTTCCCCAGGGTGCACACTCACTCGACGTCATCTAATCTATGACCTAATCTCAAACGTAAGTACAGTTCAGCAGCCCCAGTGGAATAGATAGAGAGAGAAAGATGGAGTGCGATATATAGGGTGCCCAAATAATTTTATCCAAATACAACGAAATATCTCGCAAGGAAGAAACCTCGTAACATTCTTATTTAAAATCACTTGAATACAAGAAGATACATTATTACATATAAAATCGTATATTATTTATTTAAACGAATGCAATTTATTTCGCATTACTACGAGAGAAGAGTATTTCATCCTTTTGTGACTGCGCGCAAAATAAATACAATCTCTTCTCAACGGTCTTAAAAACAATATTTCGCGATATTTAAATGAAAGAGACACCCTGTATACGCGTATATGTCGCCGCAAGATCGGAGCGACAGAGATGGATCAGGGAAGCAATGGGGCCGAGACTGAGAGGGACAGTGATAAATACACGTACAAAGAGATGGCGCGAGGAAGAGGGGAGCAAGATGGCGGAATAGAGATGGAAAATGGACGTAGCCGGGCATTGGACGTAGCGGCGTATTAGTGCAACGATTGCCCGCAGCAGGTCTGGGTTAAGTGAATGGCTCTGCCGAGGGCTTTGCTGATTATGGTGTCGTCATTGATCCAGATCGAAATTGGCTTGCTTCTGTCATGGAACGCGCTCAGAGGACCATTAATATCCTCCTGGGTGCTTCGATGGAACGAGAGAAATGGCCAAAAGGGGAAAGGGGTGGCCGGTCACAAATTTTACCATGTACGAAGATCTCGATCCTGCAACGAAATTATTGGATTCGATAATTCGGTTATTTAATTTTCTAGGTTCGAATCGATACGATTTTCTTTTCTTTCTTTCTTTTTTTGACATTCTCCTTAAAATATTCCAATCACGTTTTAGATTACGATTAATTCACCAAAGATCTTTTCTTTAATACTTTTTACGAATGAATTTATTATTATTATGTACTTTTATTATTTATTAAAAAAGGAATTAAAGGAAAAGAGATAGAATTAAGGGAAATTTTATATAATAATGGCATGATCGTTTATTATGATAAATCTAAAATGATAAATTGAATTGGTAAGAAAAAGAAGAAGAGAAAAGGTTCTCTTGGTAACACCGATTCGAGAAAATTTTCTATAGAATCATACGCAAATAGGATTTTATAGTTGGAGGAAAAAGCAGGATAAGGAAGAATGAAAAGAAAAGGAATGGGGGAGGGGAAAAGGAATGATTACAATGGTGAATCCATTGAGTGGTCTGCATTCAATTCGTGTGATTGAATTGGTTTTCTGCAACGGGGGTTTTCTGCACGAGATATACCGCCTCGATAATGTACGTTGACGGACTTTATAATTAGGGGAGAAGTCAATTACACGAGGCGCTTTCTTTTCTGTCTGATGCATTTACAATTCTCGCACATTTTGACCTTTTAAAATTATCATTTACACGTCTTGGGTTAGTTAATTGTCAGTTAATTTCTTTAACTAAAAATAAAACATCTAAATTTATTTTCCAATATTTATTCTTGATATTGTGCATTATTTTCGAAGGCAACATTCTTTTGAAGAATTTCGACGTTTCGTAGTTCGATTCTTTCTTAACTTCCAATTTCGACAAACAAATGTCTGTCTGCAACCAAAAGAAACAATTTTCCACATTTCTAAAACTACCGAAAGCAACATCTCCCTTCCTCCCTTTACCCATGTCAAATATCGAGATCAAAGAATTAATTACAAGCCTGTCCAATTTCCAATCCCGATAGAAAGGCCCGTAATTTCGAATTGCCATCGTGTCACGCCAATTCGAGAACAAAGGCCTATAACTGATAACACTACCGTCGAAGATACGTACCGTCCACCCTCTCCAATCTGTGAACAACCATCGTACTTAGAGAGAGAAAGAGAGGTAACTGGAAAAGTCAGCCAAAAGAAAAGAAAAAGAGAGAGACTTACTTTCACCGACAGACTTTTCGACAATCGTCCAAAGATAGACCCTCTATATTCCGGCTTATTCACTAATCGAAGATTCCAAGGCAGATAGATATCCCTGGAATCAGATTAAAACTCTTTCTCGTTACGCGAGATCAAAGGAATCAATTCTCTAATGGCCGGTTAAAAATACCGGTTTTCGGTATTGTTGCATCATCGTGTTCCGATTGAATGTGAACAGGAAGTGGAAGGTGGAAATGGAAGATCGTTTCTGTCTCTCTCTCTCTCTCCCTCCCCTCCATGTCTGTCGATTGCCAATATCTTGGCAAGATGGGAAGGAACGAACGGGATCTGTGGGTCAGATAAGAGTTAGTGCTCACTTGTTGACCCGTTTCAACCGGTCGTAATTTATAGAGATATACCGGGTGTTCGTGGCAACACGTATCACGTCACGATTTTAAGATTGCGATTGAGATGTTTATCGTGATAAATCGGTTAATTTTTCATTGAAATATTTTTTTAAAATCAATAGTGAACATTTTATAAATATATATATATCTGTGAGCATCTGTTTATTTTGACTTATTAATGAATAAAATAATTTTTGAATTTAGTTAGTTTCAATTTCGCTTTGACGCTTTATTTAATTAAAAAATTATGAATCGATTGGTGTAGATGTATTTAAAAAGGAAAAAAGAAATATGGAAATTTAAAACGACGCAAATTAATTTCGTCGAATAAAAAGTAATAATGTTGCAATTAAAATTAGCTCGATTCTTAAATTTTTTTTACACGATTTACATAAAATCCATTTCAATAATTCATTCACGTTATAATGCACAAAATCATATATATATATATTCAAATATAAAAACATTATAATTTTTCATCGGTCACAACTGCAAACATTTCCCATTTAAATTACATTTACACTTGTCCATCAATCGAGACAATACATCAATCATCAACAATCAACTTGATTAAATTCCTTCTTCATAATAATATACTCTTAACAACAAACAACACGATTACCAATTACACTTGATTCCTTGTGCAGCTACCAGAACAATATATATACATATATATAAAACAAGATCTCCCTAATTAATTAGAAACACGAGATTTAATCACAGAATATTTTCATCAAATTATATCATCCGTATCCGGGACGGATATTTACCCGTCCGTTTTAATTAAACGCGCGATCATTCGAGGGGGATTTTTCGATTGTCACTATCTTAATTATGCGCACGATTCGTTACATTAATATTCCGCGTTCCCGGCAAATGTTCCTCGAACAATTTCCGCTTCCACCGATTCGACAGGTCCTCTTCGAATTTAATTGAGCGCTCTTCGATTACTACCCTCCCTCCTCCCCCTCGAGGGTTTAGGCATAAACTTGCTCGGGATTTACCGATACGTTCCCCTCTGAGGACGGCCGAATAGTTTCGATCGAAAGTTTGCGGGTCCCGCCGCCATTAAACGGTAACCAATCCCGCCAATATAATTCCCGGAGCGAAATTCGAATGATTAGAAATCGTAGTGAAATATCGAAGGGTGGCCGAGTTTCCAACTGATAATTATGGGAACCAAGTTTCGTTTCGTTTCGTTTCGAGCTCGATCGAGGAAGGAATCCTCGAAATATTCCTCGAGTAATAATAATAACGCGAAGAGATTTTTGGATTTACAATATTTATTTCTAATCGTTTTACTTTATGAAAGTTTCTTTAATCTTAAGTTAAAACATCCGATTCAAAAGTGAATTTAATTTTATTCGATCAATTACGTCTTGATTATTTTTATAAAGAAAAAAAGATCTACGTTAAAATTACGGCCCTACAATAAATTGGCCCTATTCAATTAAAAGTCTTTTCAAACGCCACGTCAAAAACAGTTATTCGAATAGAAGCGGGACTATTAGGGGTTGACAAGGGGTTGCCGTTGGAAAGTTTGTTTAAAACAGCGGAACAATTAAGTTTGGATTGAAGTAATTAAAACGCGGAGGAGGGCCTCGAAACTTGTAATTAGAAATGAGCGAAAAAGCAAACGAAGTTAAAGCGTTTGTATATTATTTTCACCCTCACCTGTGCACCGACCAGGCCAGCCCGTAATCTAGGAATGTCCGTGTGACTCCAGTCTGATCTGGCCCAAGGATCAACCCTTCCGAGATCGCTGCTCAGATTCACCTCGCCGAGTTGATTGTGTACGAACTTTCTGACGTTCCAGGGCAAATCGTTGTGCCTGGTTAAGAAAAATGAATCGCGAATTAATTAAAATCGATACCAAACAAATCTTTCCATTTCTTTTCTACAATCGAGAAATACAACTATGAATAGATGAGCAGAGCGAGACAATTTCAGTGATATAAATCACAGTTATTTAATAATATATATATTAAATAATATTTAATAATAATAATTATTAAAGATATTATAAAGATTATTATTAAAAATTCAAAGAAAAATTATTATTCTGTCTGTACATATGACGTGTACACGATTCTTCCATACGAGCTTACCCGTCGATCAGAGGCACTTCAG
>NW_006263804.1:166558-168009 GCF_000469605.1 Apis dorsata | reverse complement strand
GAGGACTCTCTTCCCTCCGATCTTTGCTGCTACCGCTGCTCGGCGAATCCTCGCACGGTGGTGGCAGTCGCACTGTGCCGTTGCACGGTGCCACGTCTGGCAGTTCTGTTAGGCACGTCGTCTGCAACGGAAACACACCCTCTAAATTATTATCGTCACGCGTGTCCTTTCATTTCGTTCACGATCATTATCATTCTTATAGACAGAATCTAGAATTTATAAAAATAAATAAATACGAGGAAGTAGAATTAAAATGAAACAAACGATCATCATCGTTCGATTAGAAAAGAAAATAGAATACTGTAGAAAAAAATGTAATAGTGATCGAGGAGATGTTCTCGAGAATCGCATTGCAGACACTGTGCAACTTTTCTTCGCGCTTATTCCAACTCCTATAAAGTAGAGTAACATTGAGATGTGGGTTCACCACGCGTGTCCTCAAATCCTTCCACCATTTACCAACACTCTGAGGAAACTTTTATCTGGATGACACGAAGCAGATCATTCTTTCTCTCGATATAGCAAGCAAGTTGGAAACGATCTCGTGCCAATCTCGTGTAAACGATGATACACGTCGTGATATCCCCTCGAGATAATCCCAAGTTGTTTATAATAATTTTAGAATATTATATTTTATATTTTTTTTATTTAAGTAAGTAATCAGAGATTTTTAAATTTTTATCAATTATTTATCAATCATCGTTTTTGAAAAAAATTTTAAAATTGGAATGGTTCTTGTGATTATTTATAATTTCTTTTGTTTCTTCGAAGCTTCTATCGTACAATATTCCTTGGTAGACACGCTCAGATTCACTAGTTTCATATGCTCCAATATCAATTTCGGGAAACAAGTAAACGAAGCATCACTGCTGACAGCAAACCAATTCCCACACGACTCTATTTTTCTATTTCCAACCATAACGGTTTTATTTCCCAGCCAAATTCCATTTACATACCGCAGACAGGGAACGAAAAATAAATTTTCAAGATACGGACACACTGGATAACTGTTTGCATTTTACTTTTATATACTGTTAATACATCTCTATGATCAAAGCTAATCCAAAACGATAATGATGAAACACCAATTACCATTTTCCCCCCAATAATTCCAATTTTCACTCAATCCTTCTAACTTTAAAAAAAAAGTGTTCAATTTTAAACCATCGTTAAACTCTATTCTAAAAATTTGAAGTCGCCGTAATTTCAAACAGCTAACTTCACTTTATTTTCAGTATTATCGATGTATATTGTAATAGATATTGGAGATAATATTTCGAGATAAACACGTGAAAGCATAAATTCCATCCTATTTTTTACAACCGCGTAATCGAATTTCCAACGAAATAACGAACGAATCATCGAGTTTCGCGCAGAAATCGTCGGTCCTTTCACCGCATTGGTAATTCGGCGGGTAGCACTGCCAGTTTAGGGCAACATTGGAAGCGAGG
>NW_006263804.1:161742-166110 GCF_000469605.1 Apis dorsata | reverse complement strand
TATATATATATATATATATATATATATATATATATATATACGTATACACACACGTTGCGCCCACTAGAAACTTCGTATCCCTGTGCATCCGCATTATTGTGCTCTATAAATACAGGAAACTCGGCTGTGCCGAGTCTACACACGGCCAAAGAGAGAGAGAGAGAGGGAGAAATTGTACGTCAGCCAGATAAAAGTTTCGTCGAAGTGCCAGCTTCTTTCGACTTTCTCGCTTCCGCAGTATAAAAACGTTGTATCCAACGACAACAGGGCGGATTGCGGATATTCACGTTGCGAAACTGCGAAATTTGCTCGAGGTTATGCGGAAGTGTTACGGATGATATTTGCCATATATATATGAGGATAAATTGCGATTTTTGAATCGGTGTTATAATCGTTCCAGATGGACGTATAGACTGGCTTAAACTTTGTAATTTTTTTTATTCAATTTTCCTTTAAAAAAGTTGTATTCGTAAAGGAAATAAATCGAGAAATTTAAAAATTTAAAATCGCTTGAATCCGATGAAAGATTTCAATTAAATCGATCTCCTTGAAATATTTTTGTTTCATTCGAAACATTTTTAAATCTCCAAACAATTAAGTAACAAGTATATATATATATATCGTTAAATGAAATCGTTAAATCTTATCTCTTGGAGCAATCTCCGTGTAACGCGTTCTTGGGTTAAACAGTCGATAAAGGAGAACGTAAATTGAGGTTTTACACGGATTTACCGTGTACAACGGTATAAAATTGGATTCATTTAGGCGAAACACAAACGGTGGCCACACCGAACGCGCAGGGGCCCGTTCCCCGTGAAATTTAATTTTCCCTTTTAATTGATCGATACTATCCGGAATTCGAATTCCAATTTTAATTAGAATAGATCTACGATGCGTCGGTGTAACGTCCGTACAAACTATAACGGGCAACGTCACGCTACGTTAACAAGGAATTTGCCGTGCCGGATAAATGTTATTAATGTTACACGCGGCCTCGCTTCCTCGTAAATAATCGTTTAATTACACCCGATCGTTGTTTGATACGCGCGGTTTTCGAACATGCTCGCAACCGATTCCCATCTTCCGCCTCGATGGATCTCCAGTTTGTGGCTCGCATTAATCGACGAATTCCATATTATTTCTTTCGATCTTTCCGCTGCTGTATTTTTATTCGATTCGACCATATCCTTTTTCATATCTCTCTTTTCTTTCCGTTTTAGTTGTCGTTATTTTCCTTCCTTGGAGATTTAAAATATTTAATATTTAATAATTAAATATCATTCAAAGATATTTTTAAACGATGGATTTTCAGTTTATAGCTCAAATTAACCGAATTAATCGAATTCGATATTATTTGTTTCGATCTTTCCGAGCTGTACTCCTATTTTTATTCGATTCGACCATATTTTTTTTATATCTCTCTTTTCTTTCCGTGTTACTCGTCATTATTTCCCTTCCTTGGAGATTTAAAATATTTAAAATATTAATTATTTTATAAAATATTAATATAAAGTATTTAAAATATTTGAAAGATTAAATATCATTCAAAGATATTTTCAAACAATGGATCTCCAGTTTGTGGCTCAAATTAATCGAATTCGATATTATTTCTTTCGATTCTTCTGAGCTGTACTCGTATTTTTATTCGATTCGAGCATATTTTTTTATATCTCTCTTTTCTTTCCGTCTTACTCGTTATTTGCCTTTCTTGGAAATTTAAAATATTTAATCGAATATCATTCAAAGATATTTTCAAACAAATAATGCATATGCAGTTAAATAAGTAGTATACTTTACCCATGGTCGGCCAAAATTCTTCTGCACTCTGTTATTTTTTTTTACCGTCCACGTAAAATTCCAAACGAATTGGCATCGTTTCACGTGAAAATGCAGCTATTATATATTATATATATTATATATCCCAATTACGTATCCTTCCTTACCCGATTAAATTTCCACCACGGTATCACCGCAATGTAATAAAATATTAATCAAGCCTACCACCGTATTCGTTTCCCCCGCATCATCATTCTCCCATTCACCACCACAACAACGATAAATCACCCCCAATCATCCCCAATACACGCCCACTCGTTCCATTTACGATCTTAAAATTTCCCACCGCCGTTATTAATAACCAATTCTCCTCTCCCTGATTCACGGTCCCCCAAAAACAATCGATTCCTCGCGCACAATACGCCATGATATCAAGCAGGGGAGGGGAGGGGACGATAACGCGCTCATTCTCCCTCCAAATCTTTCGAAACGAGGTCCAAAGCCGCGAACTTTCGACTTTCGAACTTTCCCACGCGATTGTCTCCGCCTTCGCCCCTCCACAGATTCCCTTTCTCGTTACTGGCACACCGCCACGCGTTAACGAGGGAACAAGATGAAACTTTGCCCGCAGATATTCCTCGGAATTCCTTCATTCCTTCTCGAATATTGACGCGACATCACGTACGTCCCGGGTTTTCCGCGCGATTGAACAATCGTGGATCCCTCCCTGACCATGGCCAACCGGTGAAGGCCACGCCTCGTTACCAGAGACCGATGAAAATGATAGAGATTTTGTTTTTGGCGAGATTCTCTTGTTTCTGATAAATGGTATTTTATGTATATCAACAGAATTTGTATTATTAATAAAAATTGATAGAGAGGCAAGTTTAACGATCGTCGAATGAATTATATTTTATATTAGAAAGTTCTAATCTAACTTTTGAATTTTGTTGAATTGTTGGATTATAATTCGATGAATTCACGGGTATTGGTGATATTTTAGTTTGTTTAATTTCCTATCGATCCTATTTCTTTCGAACAAATTCATCGAAAGTGGGATAAAAATAAAAATCTTCAACGTATTGCCCAGATGTATCATCGTTGAAAAAGAAATTTCGCGAAAAAATACGATAAAAGCGAGCGGCCGACATCCATCAAGTTTAGAAGAACCACCCTTGATATCTTCCAACATCGTACACTCGAGGGGAGTCCCAGAATTCCATTTTAACGGTTCGCTCCAACAAAGTGTGTCAACATTTCCTATCCATCCGTGCCAGAGACAAAATAATTGCGGCACAATAATTGTTCACAATTATAACTTCGCCTCGTTTGCCATAGCGATTCACTCTTCTAGAGTGAAATAAACGCACTGCATCCGTCAGAAAGTTTCTACAACCGTCTAGCATATCGAATTCGTCCCATTGGTTAATAATCGAGAATTTTGTCGAGAAATTTTGCATCAAGAGAGGGCCTTATATATATTTTTTCTCTAAAAAAGAAATTATTATTCGATAAATTTTTATTCCAATTTTTGTAGATAAAATTTATAAGAAATTACGAAATGTGGAGTATATAATTATCGTTTTTAAAAATTTGGAAATGAATTAACTTCAAAAGCTCGATTGGAATTTAATAATCTAATCTCGAAAAATTCTTTCGTGAAATATTTATATAATTATCATACGAATAAAATTAACATTTGCAGTTTAAATTTTTCAAAATCTTCGTAGAAGAAAATTCTACGAAGGATTGGATTGATGAAAAATGAGTTTAATATATGTGTATAAAAAAATGTATCTCCGTATTTCACGTGCAAAACGAAAAAAGAAGGAAAAAAGGAGAAGTTTTTTTTTTTTTCTTCGATACTTGAAATTGAATACTCAAATATTTCAAGCACATTAATGAAGCACGGTTAATTGTTTCGACTAGCGGGGATATAGGGATAATATTGTTACAGGGGGAGGGGGAGAGAGGAGGAGGAAACGCGCACATTTTATTGCAGTTTCTTTCTCGACACGAGCCTCGATAAATCAGAATTATTACGCAATGCGGAACCAATTTCGATATCTATCCTCGGGGCAAAATTGCCAATTCGTTCCACGATCTCCTCGAAAAATTACGATCGGGATAAAAAGTAATTGAAATTTTTGGGAACTCTATCGCTATAAGGCGTCGTCGAAAATCGAGTTTCGAGTTTTATTCGAATCGAGTTTCTCGAGTATTTCGACAAGAGTCGTCAAGAGATTTAGATTTCGAATTACCACCTTACAGTCCTTTTCTAATATCAAAAACGTAGAATCACTCGCTTTTAAAATCAAATCATCAAATCATTGCCTATTAATATTCCACATTTTTCTAAAGATCCTCCAAAAAAGAGACCTTTTCTAATATCAAAAACGTAGAATCACTTTTAAAATCAAATCATTGCCTATTAAAATTCCACATTTTTCCAAAGATCATCCAAAAAAGAGACCTTTTCTAATATCAAAAACGTAGAATCACTTTTAAAATCAAATCATTGCCTATTAAAATTCCACATTTTTCCAAAGATCATCCAAAAAAGAGACCTTTTCTAATATCAAAAACGTAGAA
>NW_006263804.1:160207-160850 GCF_000469605.1 Apis dorsata | reverse complement strand
ACTCGCTTTTAAAATCAAATCATTGTCTATTAAAATTCCACATTTTTCTAAAGATTCTCCAAAGAAAGAGACCTTTTCTAATATCAAAAACGTAGAATCGCTTTTAAAATCAAATCATTGTCTATTAAAATTGCATACTTTTCCAAAGATCGTCCAAAAAAAGAAAAAAAAAGAAGTCAAAAGTCTTTCCCAGAAAGTGAAAAGTCATCCTCGAATTCGTTTTCCCACCCTCGAATTATTTTCACCATTCGAATTGGACGATTAAAATATCGGAGCCCTTTCAAACGGGGGCGTTCATTGGAACGGAGCATTACCAGGTGGTTCGACATAATTATTCGGTCTCGAAGAGGGGGGCGGCCTTGCTTAAGGCGGTGTTGCTCGATTGCAAAATCGATTGCCGCCGTAATTCTCCGTTGTTCTGTCGTCTTCCGTTTACGCGGCCTTTCCTCTCCTTCGTTTTTTGGCCATCGTCTGTTCCAGTAATTAAGGGAACGGTCGACGCCGGAGTCGTAAATGGTTATTAAAGGCCGCGTGTTACGCTCGTTATAGAGTTTCCACGAAGGTGGGTTCATTAATTAAAAATTCTTTAAAACTAGTTCCTACGGTTCAGCTTGCGCGATACCCACGGGACATCTTCCGTGGA
>NW_006263804.1:156594-160014 GCF_000469605.1 Apis dorsata | reverse complement strand
AAAAAAAAAAAAAAAAAAAAAAAAAAAAAAAAAAAAAGAAAAAAAAAGAAAAATGCTCGACGCACACAAAGTGACTCTCTTTCCCTCTCTTTTCTCTTTTTTCTCTTTTTTCTTTTTTTCGAGGGAGAAAACTCGACGGCCAACGAACTTTGACTCTTCTCTGATTTTTGTTTCTTTCTTCTTCTTTTTTTTTTTTTCGACGAGTTTCTTAAATTTTTTCCACGCGAAAATCGCTCATCCTTCAGGGACAGCTACGGATTGAATTTAATTCTAATTAATTTCCTTGACACCGAATTGAAAATTGAAATCCCCAGGAAGGAGAGATCGGCGCGTGTTTGATACCAAACACGTGTACACACGCGTGCGCGTGTTTCGTGATCTGCTTTGTAATTACCCAGGCTGCGTATAATTACACGCTTTGTGCCCAACCCGCGGGATTTTCAAGGTATTAAAATCTTTGCGAAAATGCACGGTATAATTGTTATAACGACCAACCGTATTGAAAACGAGACCAATTAGAAAATCGTTGTTGCTCGATGCGAATGAGTTTCTCGTGTGCTGGAAGATAAACAAAAACAACGCTGTTATTATTATAATTTAGTATAAAATATACGTTCGCTGATCGAATAATGAAACTTTTTATAAACGTTGCATAAACATTCCTTCAGTTAAGAAAAACAAGAAAAATTAAATTAATCGGCATGATTTTGACGATCGATTAAAATTAATTCTTACCCTCGTCTTTCTAATCTAATTTAATCAAATTCAACTCGAGATTGCATCTTTCGATACAACGCTCCCAGGAAGAAAAAACTACAATCCAATAAGCAATTTTTACAAAAAGACCTTACATTTCACACCTGACATATTTTTCTACGTAACATTCGAAATTCCAGAAAACCTATACTATTTATCGAATTAACAAGCATCGTTACGAGATATCCCCTCCCGTAATTTACATTCCCCTCTCAACTTGCAAATCCACGAATTTCAATTCGAATTCCCTCCTTAGAAGGAAGGCAATATTATGGAAAGTAGAGGAAAGATTAAAGTGTCCGAGGGTTTGGAGAATATATATATATATATATAGAGAGAGAGAGAGAAAGAGGGGGCGATCTTATTCGAGAGTGTCTGCGATTCGCGGAAAAGAAAGAGATGGGTCAAAAAGCGGCGTGGCGGAAGGTGGCTGCCAGTTAATGGAACTAAGAACCATGCGAATCTGTTAAGCCTGGGAAAGGCTTTTCGCTTTCCAGCCAGCTGCCACGTACCCTTCCATCTTTACCCGTCTGAATGCCTCGGCTGGCACTTGATGCACACTCGTATCTGCATCCGTTCTCTGTTGTTCATTTGTCGTTATCTTCTTTGCTTGCTGTGATATTAAAATCCCAAAGGTAACGGACGCTGTTGAACTACTTTCAACGGGAGGGATAAAGCTTTGAAATACGGCACGCCGTATGTGTGTACATCGTATCGGTTTAGCTGGAAGCAACAGAAATATTACAGTTATGATGGCGTACCAGTATTCGGATATTATTATTTTTATTGGAAGGAATTAGGAGTTAGTTACGCGATAATGTCTCGACACTTTTGATCGAACTATCTAAATTGAAAATTTATTACGATTTGACAAAATTTTCGTAATATCGACAATTTTTTAAACACTTTTGCAATTTAAGATATATATATCTTATATATATTCTATTATAAAATCGTTTCATTAACATTTTATGGTTCGAACACTTTATTAAATTTATTTAAAAATCGAAGAGCAAATAAATTGAAGAAACAAAAAGGAAAGGAATTGTAAATAATAAAAAATTATTGGCGGGAAATCCCTATTCGTTCGTAAATAACTTTTCACGTTATTTTCGCGCGAAAAGAGAAGACTTTATCCCAAAGGGCATATTAATACCCATACCACTCTACATACACTATACTTTGGAACTCATATCCGTCGTCGAACTTTATCTTTAATTACACTTTCGTATCTGGAAAGCGCATATCTCTGCAGTAAAACAGCCCCGTCGAACACGGTAGACCTCACCCCGAGAAATACTAAATCAAACGCGCTCCACCCTGGCAAAAGTTTCGAGGGTCGCGCAAACTGTTCCAAACTATCGACACTCAGCGCGATAGTTTTCATTGGAGGCCAGCTCCTACTAGACGGATCCAACCCCCAGAAACCTCGACGTATCCCGGATGACATCGGCCCTCTACGACCCTCTCTCTTTCTCACAATGCCTTCCTCTCACGGCCATAATTCACGCGTCTACGATCACTCGAAGCGATTTTCGAGCTCTTTTATTCTTTTACGTATTGGCCGCGTGTCTTCCACCCCTTCGTTTCCCATATTTTCTCCGTATTTCTCTTTTTAATAATAGTATCCTTTATATTTTGCAATACTTTAGAGAATTTCTAGAGAATTTTTCGCAGAATCGATCTTGAGTACTTGAGAGTGTTTTAACGAAGAGGATTAGTCGATAAGAGACTCGAATTATAAACAAAATTTACGATTGATAATTTAAGATTTAAACAGAATTAATTTTACACAATCGAGAACAACGTTGTTCTTCTCCCAAGCCTCTCTTTTCTGCCTCCTTACGCGCAATCCTAGCATGAACACGTATGCATATATGCAAAAGAGGGGGATGGAAAGGTCAGGAGAGGACTTGAAAGCCGGCGGTCCGAGCATTGTCAAGTTTTCGTATAAATTTCTCCTCGACGTAAATTCAAAGGCTGTGCCCGGTGGTGCACAAAGCTGGCTCGAAGGGGGTGGCCGAGACGTAGTGGGGGAGGGTGTATCCAGAAAGGGTTGAAAAGAGAGAAAACGCAACTGTACCCCTACTTTTCTCCTCCATCTCTTCCACCATCGTCTTTATCCACGGCTGTCTGCTCGTCCTGTTAATTCTGCACCGATTAACGATCCACGCCAGCGAGAAATTAGTCCTGCTTGTTTTCATCCCCACCTGCTCACCCTCTAAATAAATGCCTCCTCTTGAACGTCTTCCTTCTCTTTTCTCTATTTCTCATTATTCCTCTTGAGAAATTTGACTTTGGATCGGCGACGAATCGGCGAAAAAATTATTACAAAGGAAATTTTTATCGTCGCGCGATATTGCACGCGGGTATTTGACGGTTATTGGGTGCTTCCAAGTTGTTATTAAGAAGTTTGAGAAAATAGTGCGGTTATATCATAATTTAGTTTAACTTAACGTTAAACCTATTATTTACTCCTTTCTTTCTTACTTCGAAATAAATCTGGATTCTTCGTCACAAACGACGAAGAAGAGGAGATAATGAAACTTTTTTGGATGAACCGCGAAATGAAAATAACTTGCATCGAAAGAAATTTACGTTCTTGAATGGAGACTATATTAAAAATATAAGCCAATGAATTCTACTTTCAATAATTCTTTCCAA
>NW_006263804.1:150001-156360 GCF_000469605.1 Apis dorsata | reverse complement strand
AAAAAAAAAAAAAAAAAAAATAATTGTCCTTAACAAAATCACAGAAAAAAAAAAGAACCAAATCTGCGTATACCACGATGTGCACATATGACGAAACATTATAAAACAAAACTTAATTACATAGCAGTTTGCAGCAGCGATCCAGTGGGAATATTCCGACATGTATTATTTTATAATTCAAACGGTTGTGCACACGATTGATGCGAAATATTTCCCTGCTGGTAGCTGGATAATGAGACAAATCGTGTTCGGTTGCTCGTCGATGTTTTATTTCGACGGTTGTTTGCCCTGGCCACGGAGCACCCGTGTTTCACGTTAATTAGTTCAGTTTCGAACGACGTTTGCGCGATGGTGTATCACCGATTCGTCCCAACCATTTTCTGCACGTTAAACAATGCGAAATTCTCCCTTCTCTATTTACGCATAAAATAAGTTTAAACACGGTTGAAAACCTGGCCTCGTTTGAAATCGTTCCGATTTACATAGGACGATGTCGCGCTCGATTTGTAAACAAGGCTCGATTTTCCAAGATTATTCTCCGGCCGCATAATTTTCCGGTATAATGGCATCCATCCGGGCCAAATTTATATATTTTTGCACCGTGTTTTCTCCACCGAATAATTTGAATAATTCCAAGAATAATGTGATTGGGGCAGTGTTTCACGAGATGGATTTCGATGGCAGAGAGTGTGTACGGAGTTATGATCATCTGATTATTTGATTATTATCTTCGTCGACTTTCAATATATATCTATAATTTAATTTTAACGATTGGGGGAGGATTGAAATTTGAAGATTTTATGGTCAGTTCTTTTGTATGGTTTAAGTATCAATTTTCGATCCCTATTCGCGAAATATTAGAATTGATTTATGGAAAATACTTTGTGTCTCGAGAAGAAAATTTCCAGATCATTTGTATAATTCTTTTCCATTCTTCGAGAATGAGAATTTTTCCAGAATATTTCTGGAGCTACAAGACACTACAACCTGTTGTAAAACTCTCCTTTGACGTGAGAATAGTATATATATTTTGATATTTTAATGGTCTAGCAATCTATCCAATCATATTGTATAATATAGCCAACGTTGCAATAACTAACACAACTATGTTGGATTACTATCTCTAAACTCTGTCACGCATCTTCCAATCCTTTGACGTTCGATAATTACGTGACTTGGATCACAATCTATGCTTCAACGTTTAAATTCATTCTCACGAGTACTTCCTCTCGTGTATCTATGATTTCAGCTATTAACTGTCTACACATAGAACTAATTATATTATACGAAAATTCTTTAAATAACTTGTTTTCTCTCAACATTATTAATAAAAATTAAATTTAGCGAAACATCGTATCGAAACAAAAACAAGTCCCTAAGATATTAATTAATCGAATTTTTTGAAAAAGAAATATCCCTCTTTTGTCCTATCGAAATAAAAATCGTATTTCATTGTGAAGTATAGTAATATTCGTTAATCAAAAGCGGAACAAAAGATTTGAACGAATTTAGATCGAAAAATGAAATACGAGAGAGAAATGTATCTCCTATACTTTTCTATGCGAAATCCTATCGAGATAAATCGCGTTTTATTAATATTATTTCGTTGATCAAAAAGATTTCTCGAACGAAATTAGAGAAGAGTTTTACAACGAAACGAAAGACGAACGTTTTCGTTCTATTCTTTTTTAAAATCTTTTGTAAAAGGAAAAGTGTCACGGGGTTGGTTGAAGCATCGTGTCGAAACAAGAGTCGTGTTTCGTCGCGAGGAGTAAATATTTCACGAGCAATGGCCGTCTAAGTGGACCACGACGCAACAAACAACAACGTGCCTTCGTGCCCTAACTTCTTGTCCTTCAGACTTTAATTTAAATGCGTTCGCGACGAATTTTATAAAAATATGGCGCAGGAGGAATCCTGCCTAAGTAAAAAGTTGGGGGCCAAAGTTGATCGTGTGCACAAGGATGCTCTATTTTTATTTTACTTGAAAAACTCGCGGATGTAAATGTTACAAAATGTTAAAAACAATTAGAAAAGAGAGTGTTTTTCAACAATATATTCGATCGCAAAAGTATTCGTTTGTTTTATTTGAGCAAATTGTATTATCAAAATTGGGGATAATTTTGTTTTATTGTGAAATTTTTAAATTTATCAAACTCAAAATGGTAGATTTTTGTTTTATTATAATTACTATTTTTAATAATTAAAATATAATTGAGATCTATTTTATTCAATGCTCTTAACTCTTCAATTGCAATTATTTATATATAAAATGTTGGATTGTTAAATATAATTTGTATATATAAATTATATATAATCCACAATACATAAAAATTTTTATTGAAATTAGATTCTTTAAAAATTTCCTTATAAAATGTGTGAATACTTTTGTGACTGATTGTTGTATGGAAGAAAGAGGACGAGATGTAATGATGTTTTCTGATCCTTTTTGGTTGATGTTTTTTTCATAGCGTGAAGAATTAACGAGGTGTAGATTATAAAGAGAAAAATTTTTTACAACGAGGTGTACGTATGTTTCTATATTTCGAAATGCGAAATGTTAAAAGAATAATATTTCATAATATTTCTTATATAATTATTCTTAAGACTTGAAAAAAATTTCGAAACAATACAAATAATACAATAATTTTATTTATTTTTTACACCAATTAGAAAGAATTATATTATATATGAATATTTAAAAATTTTGGAAAATTTAAAAAATTTTTTATCGTCCACTCATTCTTCCAGTATTTTTATTTATAATTTTCACACTACAGTTACAATAATTAATTAATTATCAATCATTTACACAAAATTAATTTACTAAATATAATATAATATTCTTACGAGGAGCGAAGAGAAACACGTCCGTCTTTCTCGGCGTTCGAAAACCGACTGCGTAATTTCGATATCAATAACAACCAATGTTTTCGTTTCTTGTGCCGCGTTTAACATTCGTTCGTTTCACATTGCCTCTCGTAACAATATTATTTCTTATAATAAATTCATATATTATATACATTATACTATATATTACAACAATATATATTTATAACAAATTAATACATTTATATTTTACCAATCAAATATACATTATTATCGCATAAACCTATATAAAATTTAAAAATGTATGAAATAAAAATTCTTTGTAACAAAAAGAAACGAAAAAAACGAAAAAACAGAAAAAGAAATAAAATTTCCGATATATCAAACGATCCAACGAACTACTCCAAACGAGACGAATAATTTAATTTACCCTTACACTTACGTCTAAGACAGATTATCCTTAATGATACATCACAGGATTTACACCGATCCCTTAACAAATCATTTTAATTATTTTATCCCCGATTATCGCACAATAGGGGGAGGGGATTGTCACCGACACACCGAGTATATATATTTCAACGATAATAATTGTTTCCACCGTTAAAATGGTATCGCGTTCGCTACCTTACACCGATCATTATATTTTCACGTTTAAAACGGGCGATAATTTATAGGCGGGCGGGTAACGATGACGGTATGCAATTATAAACAAACGGTATTTCACAGGCACAGTTCATGAGATTAAAGGGCTATTCATGATCTGATCGTATAATTTAACGACGCGGTTATTTTCGCCACGCTAATGGCACCGGTGGAGTCATATTTACAGTAATGAGAGAAAGCTATTATCACTTTCGAGTATGCATTAGAACGGACGTATCTGTATCGCGAATGTGCGCTCTCTCTCTCTCTCTCTCTCTCTCTCTTTCCCCATCAAATGGTAGGAATGCAATATGTTCTATACCACTGTTCCATATATGCGATCCGTGGAATGCAAATAAAGTTTACGAGCAGTGCACTTCATTATCTTTCCATTTCGTGTTACGGGCCCCGTGTTATTTAAGTGAACGTTATGAAAGTTTCCAGTATAAAGGAGGGTAAAGGATCGTTCCCCTGTCTGTTTAGGTGTAATAATAATTTGAAACGGGAAGGGAATTCGAAAGAAATTTTGTAGCAATACGAGTTCTCCTCTTTAGATTTTCATCATTTTTATATCGCTGTTGAAAGAAGTTGGTGAGAGATTTGATTTAAATTTTTTTCTTTTTTTTTTTTAGTACGTTGATTAAACGTGTCTTCACTCTTTATTATATGTATATAACATTTCTCAGTTTGAAATATCTATTTTATTATATCGTATCATTAATCTATAAATTTAGTTACATTTCATTTCCTCGTTTAAAATATTGTTCGATTATCTTTTACGAATTTTAGAAATATAAATATAATAAACTTTTGATAAAAAGACTTTTTATCAATAGCAATCCAATATCGAAAAATTCTCATGCTCGAATATTAGGACGGATCCAATCGAATTAAAATCAAAAATTAATTCCAATGGAACGACCGAGGCTTTTGTATTAAAATTTTCGCGCGCATTTTAACCACTGCTAAAATTTCTTTATCAGCGATCGATAAAGTAGAATAATTTCCCGGGGATATAAACATATTCGACGATCGAGGGGTAGGATTAAAACCGCGTTCGAAGGTACATCGTGAAAATGGAAGCGAGGATTAAGGTGATTAAACGGCGGCCATCGTGATTGCATTCGAAAGTTGGGTTTAATAACATTTTTGATTATCCGTGTCCAGTTTTTCTGCTTATTCCACGGAAGTAACGGCGTTAATTAACGATATCCGATTAAGCCGTGGTGGATGTCTTTGCATTTGCGAAATTTAATAAACAAAAAAGAAAAAAAAACCACCGTTGCTGCACTATAAAATAAAATAAAACTATTACGCCGATCGGATAACGTCTCGATATGGTTTCTTTTGCATCTCGAGGCTTGATTCGAAAGAATATCGATCGATCGTTTAAGCTGACGCTTGCAAAAATATTCTGAGACATACTCCTGCTTTCTTTCGTCTCCGATTAATCGGTTGATTCTTTGGCAATTTAATTTGTAAAATTAAGAAAGAGAAAAGAAAGCGAAGATAGAAAATAATTATTTTTCTTATTCTCGTGTTCACTTGTAATAAAATTCTAATAAATGTTTTGATAGATTTTGTGTCAATAACGCCGGAAAAATTGTAAGTCTATTAATCTTAAAATTTGCTTGGGAAGTGAGTGCAACAGTGGTTAGTGACCACGAACTGACCACAAAGTGGACATCATCCACGTCAGTAGAGGATATTTGTAGGAATTAATTCGAATCTCTCTTGACAAATATGTGGTTGGCCATCATCTTGGAATATAATATCCGTTTAATTCTGATAATGAAAATATAAAATTTTCAAAAAATATCCAATCTATATAAAATGTTAATTAAAAATTAATATCTCTTCTACGTTTTGCTATAAAAAAAAACTGAATCTGAATTTTTTCATTAAAGTTACACACATTATGTTAGAATATTCATACATTATACTGAATAAATTTAAATCTGATACTTGAATATCATTTAACTTGTCCATTTAATTCGTCTTAATATCATTTATCAACAAGGTATTTCCAAACTTGATTGACCAATTGAACTTCGAAGATCTTACAAATTACATTTCGAGCTAATGACTCGCCAAAACTTCTTTCATCCTACGAAACGATACGTATCAGAACGAGTTTCTTGCTTTACTTCGAAACAAAGTGTGTTCGTTTCGTTTATTTTTTAAAAAAAAAACCCGCTTCTCTTGTCACGACGAAAGAAGCTTCTTTTGGTCGGTAATCAATCAATTTACTTCCAGATAGAGTTCCCGTTCCGGCAAAAATTTCGAACCGGATTAAAAAGCGAAAATTACATTTATCTTTGACAGGCATTTTTATGTTCGATCGAGTTTCATTGAAATAAATTCGGTCGCGAAGTTTGCATTGAAAGATTAAATTTAAATTAGATTAAAAAGTTAGATTTAATTTTTTGCAATGTTTCTGTATGTATTTTATATCATAATATTGGTAAATGAAATTTTTAGAATTTCTGAAATTAAAAAAAAAAAGAAGTATAGTTTTTAAATTATATTAGGATAATGATTAATATTGGAAATATATAGACAATGCTTTTTTATTATAATTTTAATTTATAATAGTATATTTTTTGGTATCGTGAACGATGAATGATGTTTTGCATATAAAACGATATAAAAATTGTTCAAAACTGATAAGCAAATAAGCTAAATGTGATGAATAAAGTAAACTCAATGTTTTCATTTGATCTAGCTTCTACGTGTGTATATAGACTTAATACATAGACATTAAAAGATTTCATTGGATTAAAGTAGAAATAAGAAATCTGATTCAACTGAAAGCTTTACACAAGAAGTAAATATCCGGATTGCAATTTAAATTCCATTAATCTCATTGCATTATAGAGGGTGTC
>NW_006263804.1:142821-149873 GCF_000469605.1 Apis dorsata | reverse complement strand
AGAGAGAGAGAGAGAGAGAGAGAGAGAGAGAGAGAGAGAGAGAGAGAGAGAGAGACATTGAAAAATTGTTTGTCATTTTGTTATTTTGAATAAGATATACATATTTTTAGAATTCGATAGTTTTAAATTTAATTTTTTTAAAATTCTATAATAAAAAGCCAATTGATGCACATGCATCAATATTCAATTCTATTAATCGATAATTATCTAATTTATTACCACGAAATACCACTGACTACAATTGTTATCGATCTCATTTGTTCTATTATAAATTCTTTGAACCTACAGGGAATCATAAAAGTTTCATCGATTTTATAATAAATGACATTTCGAATTCAAATAATGCGTAGATTAAATCCATTCAAACAAGATCAAACAACTTTTTTGCTATTTCTATCAAAAAATATTAAAAAAATATACGCTTTAAGTTTTAATGTTTTTCAAAATAATTTACTTCTTTAACTGGCCTCAAAAATACAAATTAACTATAATGAAATGAAAACTCGACGTGGATATAAGTAAATATTTAATTCCTCGAATCCTAACCTCAAAATCTTCAGAAATTTTTCTCTCTCAATTATTATTATATATCACGTTTAAATCGCGTTTCTTCGAATCAAACAATTACTAGAAAATAATTACGATTATTTCATTGATGGTAGCCAATTTAAATGTAATTAATGTAGTGGTAATTAAAATTTTTATCCAACAGTTCGAGGCACCACGAAAACTAATTATTTTCTCACTTATCGTTTCCTTTATAACATTCCTAAGTAGGAGAGACAAATTAGATCCGATCCCCGTTGAATAACATAGAACCTAACCTAAAATATTTCAACGTACATATATATATATATATATTGAAAATAAAAGATAAGAAATTTTAACCGAGAGCAAAATTATCGCCAAGGTGAGTTTTATCGCCGTTCCAAGCGTAAATCACTGCAACGGTCGAGTTCTCGAGAGATAATGCAGAGCACCGCCCTATGAAATGGCGGGAGATTCAAAGGGCGTAGCACAAAGTTCGCGTGAATTCTCCCCTCCCCCGACTTCTCCCTCCGTTTTCAACCGAGGTTGTAATACCTCGACGAGCCACAGCCGTGACTTTTGTTCCCGTATAATAAAAGGAGAGAAGTTCGATCTGGTCGAGGATCAACCAGCGGGGAGGAAACTTGAACAGCAGCGCGAAACCTCGTGGCGCGGATGAAAGATGCATAAAACATTATCGGCCTTCTATTAGAGTTCGCCTTGAGAGCTCGTCTCCTATTGAAAACCTATCTTCGTCCAGTTTCCGGTGTTTTATGCGATGGCGTTTACTTCCGTGAGCCACGTCGCACTCGTTCATGAAAAATGGTTATCGGGAACGAATCGATACCCGATCTCGTGTTAATATCTCCTTAGTAAAATGTTATTGGGAAAAATGTTACGTATCGTTGATACGTTCGAGGATAAAACAGTGATAATTGTTACGTTTAACTATCCGGTGTGTGGATAATACTTTTTCATCGAAGAAATTAAGGAATTGATTGAAATAATATCTTCAGAGGCTCGATCGTGATTATTGGTCGATTATTTTCTTGTGATCTTATGAAACAAAGATAATTGTATAATATTTACACGGTGAAAGTGTATAGCTAATAACGTGTTTTTTTAACAACACTGATATGTATAAAGAATATACAATTTGTGCAAGAGATTATTTGAGATATCGATCAAGTATTATATACGTTCTATGGCGTTATTTCACTTGTAGCATCAGTTTCATGCAATAGTTCATAACAGTAGACCGCGATAAATGCACGTGAATATATAATGAACATCGCAATTCATGACAACGTTATCTAGGTACGTGTATTCTCTTGTGTAATAGCTTATATCGGAAGTTGAGTTTCGAAATTTTAATTGTCAGTACCTTAATTACGAAGTTTCTAATTACAAAATTGTGAAAAGACCTTTCATTTTTTTCCTTACGAATATTTTATTAAAAATTATCTAATCCAATTTTTCGAGAATAATTTTCTTTAATCTTTAAATTCTAAATCGTGCAATTCTATTCACATTATTCATATTATCGAAAAGTTTCGTTGCTCCCTGAAAAATGTTTTAAATTTCAGAAAGAATTCATTCATGAGAATCTTCTCTTTAGAAATGCAAAAAAGAATTTCAATTTCCTCGTTTCTTTTTTTTCTTTTTCTTTTTTTTTTTTTTACATTGAAATTTTAATTCCAATTTTTCTATTTTCCTCAACCTCTCATATTACCATATATTATCCTATTCAAATTACCACATATTCTCTAAAAGAGAAAAAAAAGTTTAAACATCAAGAAAAATCCTTTCGCCCACTATCCCTTTCAAAACTTACCAAAAACCAAAATAAAATTCCATCTCATCCCTCTTCTGAATCCCTTTGCAACACACGCATAAAATACATTAGCACTCTTTCCAAATATTAGCAAATTTATAATTCACGCAATTCATCTGTTTATTCTAAAACCATGGATACGGTATTGGGATCGAATCGATAATTCAAACTGCATGTTATCCTCATCAATTCTCTTTTTCTCTCTCTCTCTCCTTCTCTCTCCCCTTTAATTCCTCCAGTTCCCTCGATTTCTCCCACTCACTTCCCATCCTTTCTTTCCTCCGCCCCATTTTCCCACTTTTATCAGTCTCACCTGATATTACATTTTCCAATTCTTCTTCCCACTTTAAACTCTCATCCTACACGACTTTTTTTTCCCTTTCGATGAACCCCTGGCTCGGGTTACCTCCATTTTCGGTTCATTGTTCCACATCCCCCCTCCCCCTTCCCCATCACATTCCTCTCTCACTAAGTTAAACTTCCTCGTTTTTTTTTTTTAACCTCGATTATATTATCGATTCCATTCTTTTATCTCCGTCTTTATCGCAGCCACTTCCGCCTCTATTATCTCTTTCACTCCTCGCTTGGATCTTTCAGGTCTAGGCCGGAGTCGTTACACACCTCTCTCCTCCGAGGGGGTTGAGGTGGTGAAACTTCAACGTCTGGGTAACGTTTAACTTTGCCCCGCAAACACGCTCGTATCGAACCGTTCCCTCGATATATTTTCTCCTCCTCTATTTGCATTTTCTCCTCGGTGGATAAGGGAGGATAAATGAAAATCGCCAGGATATATTCCTTCTCGAAATGATGTTGTTTCAACGTCCACACGCGTTCAAATAATGGTATTGTTTTTTTTTTTTTTTAATCATTGATGATTAAAAATCGGTAAAAATAATTCTTGAACGTTTGTCGCATAATTTACTTTGAAACTTATATTGAATAAATCGAAAGGGGAAAATTTGAAGAGCTGTAAGTTTGAAGATGAGGTTATTTTACGATAATTAATGAACGAAAGAAAATTAAAAGGATGGAATCTTCTTCTTTAATTATGATTTATCTCGACACGATTTTTTAGGAGTAATTTTTTTAGAACCTAGAAGAAGATTTAAATATGTTGATATTTATATTTACTTTCATATTTGTTCTGTTTTGAACGTGTTATGATGTCGCATTTCGTAGTTGCAAAGTTCTTTGGTGATATTCGTATCGATGATTTGTTGTAGCAACACGTAGAATGATCGATACTGTTAATTAATTTTGTTAAAATAGCGAATCAAATCGGCTTGCCCGATTTATGCCCGAGAGGAAAGTGAACAGGATGAATTATTATTGGAATACAATTATCAGGTTAATTACTATGGCCCAATTTAAAAATGAGTCGAATTATTATAAGAAAGGGTTCGTTTAATCATCCTATGAGATTAATGATTAATCAATCTACGATTTATTAATAAACTGTATTACTCTTTAAAAAAATACGTACATACATATTTGCAATTTTATAAGAAATCATTTATTCTATCTTTAACACAAATTATTCTTGCATAATAATTTACGTTTAATCGATTTCAATTTATTACCATAATTGAAATTGTTTCAAAATATTGAAACGTTTCCCCATATTTTGCAAATTGAATCGAACAATTAAATTACGATTCAATTAAATTATATACTCTGTATGATAATTTGAAATAATTTACAATGTCAATTATTAGAGAGATCAATTACATTTGTTTCAAAATGGAAAACTTTTAATTTAATATTACTAAAAAAAAAAAAAAAAGAAAGAAAAATTAATTATGTAAATTAATAAAATAGCTAACCAATATTTATTTTCCTTTTATTCCTTACACTTGACAAATTGGAACAAGTTTCATCCATGCGATAAAATTGTATGTACTCCGTTTCGTACATGGATTTCTTGACAAAAGTTTGCACACGCGATAATATTGACACTAGAGGCGATCGATTTTTGGAACCGGCCGACCGACAGACCGGCCGATTGATTGATCCCTTTTTATTTTTTTATTTCTAATTTCGAGAGGGAAAATTGGCATTCATTGTTACTGTTATTCATTGGAATCCCATCGCCAAGGCAATTTGCGGAACGTGTAACGCTATTGTGATTAATTTCGACTGGTTCTGGCTGTCAGGGAATTCAATTGGAACGTAAAAGTATGAAACTGATACTAAATCAATGAAATGGCAACGGCGAAATTCGCGTTACCCCTGTTTTATCGGTGATTTTATCGTTGAATTTCTCTGAATTTTATTGCGCGTGTATGCACGTATACACGATTACCCTTTTCAGGACTAATTAGACCGTTGTCTTTTTTGTTTTGTTGTTTCGATCGTTGAATGCGTAATAGGATCAACGCGTCGCGTATTTTTGTAGTTTTTATAAATTGCTCTTCATCGTTGTCGAGTTAAAACGTTCCAACAATTTTTTTTGTACAAATTACGAGAAAAGATTTACTTGTTGTTTTTTTCATCGTGAAAATTAAAAATTGCATTACTTATATTCTTATTTAATTCTTCGAATATCATTTATTTTTCTCTCATTCGAGTAAAATATATAAAATAAAAAAAAAATAATTAATTTACAAATATAAATGTAATAATTCATTTCTTAAATATTTATTTTTCAATATTTCAATAATATACATAATCTAAAAAATATATCGAATTCGACACCAAATAATTCCCTATCAATATTCCACATATATTTCGTCGATATTTACATTGAGATCAATAATAATAATTAATAAGATTAATAATAGTGACGATTAAAAATTGAATTGAAAATTACAAGTCAAGAAGTTCCATTACGTATACATCCTACGCTATCGAGCTTTTACAATTTTTATTTCGATTTAGTCCGCCGTTATCGTTTTATACGAGATCGATATTCCGGTGTTTTCGTGCTCGCAACGAGCACCGGCTCGAGTACTCGGCCAGCAATGAACCATGGAACGATGTCCAGATGACTGACTTTTCCTGGAATTGCGCGCATTCAAGGGTTGCAGTTTAGTGGCACCCAAGCGTCGTGATAGTTCGAAACGTCCTCGTAAAACAAGCAATTTTCCACGAGACTGTGAACGAGCCTACACAAGACGACGCGAAATATCAATCCTTTCGATCGTTTTGTATTCCTATCCGTCCTTTTTCTCGAAAGTGTATCGAGATTCGTAGATTCGTTTTTTTCTTTTTATTTTTTCAAGAGACTTGTATATTCGATACGATAAAATATTTGTTTTCGAACGAGCGAAGGAAAAATGTTTGGACAAGTGAAATGCAAGTATGGGATAGTTTAGAAGGGGTACAATGTTTATCCAAGTTTCTAAAAACACTTTGGATCTTAAGAGGGATCGTATTCGATCTTAATTTTTTCCATTAAGATGTACAATTATATACAATTTTTATGAATACTATTGATGAAATGAAATCTATAAATTTTTGCGCATATCTTTGACGAAAAATCAACAAAAGATACCAAAAGATAATTTCTAACATCCTTCCATTTTTCGTAAACATAATTTTACGCACGTTCGATAAATGTTTTTTCCCCTTCTACTTCGATTAAATCCCAAATGGATATTGCAAAACTATTCAGGTTGGTATTGCAAAAGCTTGTTCCACCAACGATTCTCCGCTTGTATAAATAATCTAATAGCATAAACTCACCGCGGTATATCTGTGGTTGGTTTGTGTATAGTCTGAGGATAGTTATCCCCGCGGGAATCTCCCTTTACGTGTTCAATCCTATATAAACAGACTCGCAGTTCCCATGTAAGCGTAAATCTCGTATAAACAAAGCCTTTGTAATATTTTTTAACATCGTTTGCTCAGTTAAATACTTCCTTTTTGTTTTGTTTTGTTTTTTTTTTTTTATTTCGTACAATCTGGTAAACGATAAACTTTTTCACCGAACGAGAATGTTTTGCGCCAAAATGTGATAACAAGCGAGAAGTATTTCGATTGCCAATTTCATTATTTCATTAAAAAAAAAAAAAAATATTTCGAATATGTTAATTTTATTACGTAATTTTATTACGTCATAATGTAGAATTTCATTATTCAATTATATTATGCGATTGTATCCGAGATACGCTCCATTGTTGATTTTTAATATCAATTTAAAGTAATTTTTTAAATTAATCTTTCGTCGAATGTTATCTAAATTTATAATGTGGTTGTAAGAAAGAAAGGAATTCTTCATATTTCGGATCAATTAATTAATTGATCTGGATATATCTAGATCAAAAGAGAACGTACCCGTGCGTGCAATTCTGCTTAAGGAAAATTTTGACAATTTCGAAGAAAACGTTTCATAGCAAAATATAATATAAAAATAATAAAATAAAAATATCTCTTTGTTGAATATAGAAAGAAGACTCTTTTTTTTAGCTATTACGTCCAACTATTAAAATCTCAAAAATTTTATTAATAGAAAAATATATTCTAAACATCAAAGGATTGTATCATCGAATTTCTCAAATAAAATTATAAAAAAGAAAGAACACAATGAATGATCCGTTTCACAATTATACCTAAATAACTAAGAAAGTAATTGTACAGATCAAGTATTTCACACGGAAAAATTCCCCTTGTCGAAAAGATATACAAGATCCCCGTCCAAGCGTTAGAAAAATAATTTAACCGAGGAAAAATTCGTAGATCACTTTTAAAC
>NW_006263804.1:134654-142610 GCF_000469605.1 Apis dorsata | reverse complement strand
AAAAAAAAAAAAAAAAAAAAAAAAAAGAAAGGGATACAAAGAGATGGACGCTCCACCCCCTTTCTTCGTCTCTTCTCGCCCAAACTTAGAGACCGCGTCGGATCCATCCGCGCCTTTTTTTCCACAGGGCAATAAGACGACAAAGGAATTAAAAGCGGGCCACATTACGTAACCACCACCGTCACTCCGCTGTTTGCTTCGTTATGAAACTAAGCGGCATGCTTTAGAGAGACTCTCGCCCTTAAATAGCCTCCCGGGTACCGCGAGATCGACAGAGATGCACAGGGTGAGGGAACGAGAGGGGAAGTGGAGAACGGTGGCGCACTTTACGAGTTAGGACGCTCCATCTTTCCACTCTCTCTCTTTCTCTCTCTTTATTCGCTATTTCTTTCCCTTTTCATCTTCTTCGCATCGTTTTCGGCTCTCGCTCATTCTTTTCGTTCATCTCATGTGAACATTATGGCATATTCTTCTTTTCGTCTTCTGGTTCTTTTGTGTAAGCTCGAAGTGATATATAGGTGTATTTGGACACCTTTGGATCGATTTGGAGAAAAGAATAAATGGAGTTGTTGTATTTAATTCCTATTTAATTAAACACTTTTTAATTTTTAACGTTTGATTCACGAGAAATTTGTTTAATTAATTTCGTCAATTCAAATGAATTTATTTTAAATGTATATATGATAAAATTGTGGTATATTATTGTTTTTGATTCTCTGTTTACTTTCTTGTAATATGTTTTAACTTCAATATTTTTAATCTCTTGTATAACTACGCCATTTATCCAATATCTTTCTAAACTAATTGTCAAAAGATTTCTTTTCTGAGATATTATTTACTTTCACTACTGATCTCAAGTTTTAAGTAGTTTACGAATTATACAAATCAATTTCTCGACTCTCGCCTATCAATCTAATGATTTGAGAAAATTGCAAATTAATTTTCTAAAAAAAAAAAAACGCAGCGAAAATTATCGAAAACGAGAAGAATCCCCTCTCTTTCCTTCCCCTCCAACATTTTTAAAACACGATTAATTATAATTATACAAATTCTAAAAAATTATACAAATTAATACATAACCAAACATTCCTTCAAATATTTAAATTCCAAAATATCCAAATTCCAAAATAACTTCGAACTTTCTCGTTCGAAAAACAAAAACGAAAATCCCATCAACGATTAAGATCACTTTGCAAATCCTTCGAAACCCATAATTCCTAAACTAAATCGTACGAACCTGTCGAACTCCGTGCCTTTAAAACACTTTTAACGAACAGTGTATTTCAACGAAACATTATCATCCCTTCTTTCTCCAACTTCTCCATTTCTCCCTCCACCTTTCCCTTTCCACGAGCTCGCGAGATAATCCCCCGGATTAACCCGGATGCGATTTCGGCGAAGTGTTTAATCGCGCCCCTTATTTTAATTTCCCTTTTTCCCCTCCCACCCCTCCTTTTCCTTACGAACCTTCTTCCCTCTCGCTCGCTCTCGCGACGCGAAAACTGGACTGTTCGCACGGGCAGCCGAATTAACTCGAGCACCTCCGCGGCATTAACGTAAATAATGCTGTTCACCGGATGTATGCAAATTAAACGCGGCAGATTTAATTCCGTAATTGCTTCATTAAGATTTATGCGTGCGCCCCGGCTCAACAGTGCTTCCGGCGTATCGGGGACAATTTGTCCGGGGATGGGTTCCATTTGTTTCTTGAAAAAAAGAAGAAGGAATCACTGGTTAAGAAGAGGGTTGTTATGTAAACCTGCGGTGGGAATCGTGTTTTAAAAATGTTCGAGGGGAAGGAAAGAGAGGGGATTCTTCTCGTTTCGATAATTTTCGCGTGTTTAGAAAATTGATTTGCAATTTTCTGTTTCTCAAATCATTGGATCGAAAATTGTAAAAAATTTTGTGTGATTATGAGACGATGAGAGACGAAAAGAATGAAATTCAATAAATTAAATTAAATATTACAAATGGATAAAAATGGAATTGTAATATATTATAGATTTAAAGATTAGATTTATGGTAAGATGGAGATATTTCTTTTTTTTTTTTTTTATTTCAACAAGAATAAAAGTCTACTTATTATTCGTTATATCCAATTCTTCTTCTTTTTTGGATCGATTCGAGAGGAATCTCTTAAGAGTTATTGTAAATAGTCAGTGTGAATGTGTAAGCCGCGACTTCAGTTTCGCACAATAGACTTCACGGAGGATTTGTAATAGAATAGGATTATTGGAAATCGATAAATTTGGCCCGTCACTGGACCGATATCTATGGAATATAGTTATTTGCAAGTTTGCACCCCTAAATGCAACCGAGTCTTTAATAAATCCTGACTCCTATATCACGATAGAATTAATCGAGCTTCTTAGTTATCTATGTTCAAAGTTTCAGAAACGCGTCATCTGTTTAATGTTCGAATCCTTCGATATTTCATTATAGAATTCCATTTATCATCGATAAATAAAATATATGTATATTCAATTTTCGAATTAATTCTAAACGAATGAATATTTTACAATATTCCAATAAATATTATTATATAAAAAATAGTGAATTGCGTTGATCATTCATATTGTCTTAAACAGAGCGTACGAATTAAAATAATTTATATCGTATTCTACGATTAAACGATTCGAACGATTAACTTTTTTGAACAAAGAGATTTATACAAGATTATTTCTTGTCTCTAATGAGACGATATTTAGAACTATCTACGTGAAAAATTCTTCTGCAAATTCAACCCCTTCGTTTCGAACAACCTATGAATACAAATGGAACCTGATGCACCAAGCTAAACAGTTGATCTACATACAAAAAAGGTTTAAGCGTAATCTAGATTCTTCACCGTAGCACTCTTTAATTTACACCGTATTATAGATCGCCGACACTTTCTAAAACGTGACGCGAAACGAAGCGTAAAGTTGATTCTAAGCATAATAATAAAAAAAAAAAGATATACTTGAATTGGTCCTTCATCCATTTAAGTAACACTATTAAGAACATCCTTCAAATCTCAGTGATTCTCAATTCTTTTACAATGTACGAATTCGTTTTTCCATAAATTTTACAAATTAAACGAAAAATAAATAAAATTTACAAAATCTCTACATCTATCAATGAATTAAGAATTACCTTTTTGTTTTCTGGGACTAATATGGACACCATATGTGATCCATCTAGTTTAATTACGTCGTGAATCTTTTAAATTCTTCTATTTTGATATTCTTCCTCGAAATCAAAAATAAAACAATTAACAAACACCTTTGCAATCTCGATACAACAGAATCCACACACTAACCTTTCACCCCCCTCCCATCCCATCGATGGATGGCCCTTTTAGATCGTTCCACAGACGAGCGATTTCCCGTTAAATCGCCAAGGCAAACTTGAATGAGAACGAGTTTTCGAAGGTGTGCAATAGGGTCGGCTTCTTTCGTTCCTCCCCCAGAGCAGAGCCCCTATCATCCGGATTAACGGAGGGTAATGGACATTGGAAGACTCCTCAGAGGCCTTCCTCCTCTCGTTTTTTCCCCCTTCTCATTTTTGCCTCCCCCGTCTTATTGAAGTATCATCTAGTTGCGCATAAAGGCACGACTATCCGTGAGACGGCCGTGGGCAAAGCGAGCTATCGACACGTAACTACGTTCAAGCCTGACGAGGCGTGAAGCGTGACCCTTCCACGTAGCTCCTGGGTCACTTCGACCGATTCCAACGTTGGATTTAATGGAGTCACAGAGGTGAGATACGTGTGAGAGTAGAGCTCCGCCTTGTCGTGGCAAGGCTAGGCTTCCAACGATACCGCCTCGAAGGTCGACGATCTTTCCATCAACGCGATCGTCTCTGTGAGCGCGCCCTCTGGGTGTGGCTGAAGCTCGTCTGAGCGCCTTAAGCGTTTGGGTTGTGGATCGCTGAATGCACTTGGCTCAACTTGGGCTGGAATTTTCGATGGATCTTGTTTATTCGTGTTGTTTTACTCGATACGCTGCTCTTGTTTTGAAATTACAAATTTTTAATTGTGTTTGATTAAAAGATATTCATTGTTGCTCTTTCTGAAAAAGAGTTTGATAAAACAAATTGATCCTATAACTAGCAAATTAAAACACGAATAAACTATTGAGATACTTTAAACACGTGTGCTTTATATGTCTTGTAATATAGATTCAGATATTCGATAGAAAGAACGTATATCGTTGTACATGAAGAGGATTATATACTCTTATAGAGGAAGCCTTTCATTAAAATTGTTGCATGTACAGCGAAACAGGTAAATTTCTATCAAAAAAGAAAAAAAAGAAAAGAAAAAATGCCACGAGTTCTAATTTAAGAAAATAGGGGTCATAGTCGTTACTTCAGGGCTCATGGTCACGTGTAAGATTCAAAAGAACTTAAATAAAGGAGGGAAAAAGAAAAACGTGGAAAAGAAAAAAATTCAGGAACAGTGAATCATATACTCACTTTCTTAACAGAAATTTCTCTCTTGAAATTTTCTTAATTCTATTTTCTTAATTATAAAATCCCCGACATTTCTTTTTCGCTTCTTTGAATTTTTTTCGATGCTGCGAAGTTTTCTTTTTCATCAAAAAATTTGGTTGAAGGCAGATTATTTTATAATTCCTTTTTTTTTTTTTGAAAAAACAAACTCACAAGTGAATATTGGACATTTTCGCATTTAATTGTCATTATTATCATTCTCTCGTTCGAAATAACTTGATAAGTGATACTAATTTTTACGAGAAAACAGTTTGGATCTATTTTAATAATTAAAATTGACGAGATTATAAACAATCTGTAAATTTTCAATTTCTGGTATGAAATTTTAATTTTTCGTAAATTCCAAACTCACGAGTTAATATTATTATTATCTTCCTTAATCAAAAAAATAAATGAATCTACAATTCCTGAAAAATTTCCTCAAAAAAAAAAAAACTTTCTTTCGAAAATTTCGAAATTCTCTCGAGATGCTCAAAGATGGATCGAAATATTTTATTTTCCTCGTATAATAAATTCGACGAAGAAGAAATGGAGAAGAAGAAAACATGAAAAAAAAAGAAGAAAAGATTTTGGAAGCGAGGTCCAGGGGATTAAATGTTTGGAGGGAACGTGGCTCGAGTTTCCGGTTGTTTAAGTTATGAATAGGTTCCGTAGGAAATCTCATCAGAAAAGTTTTCATAGAAAAATGCAATCCCGTTTCCGCCTCGATCTTACCTTTCGTGTCGCGGCTACGAATTTCGCTCGCTGAGGGGGAGGAAAGAGAGTCGAGTTTCCCCATCCGGGAAACAAATAAGTAAGACGTATCTTCCTCAAAATAGAGTCTTATTATTAATGTGCGTTGCAGCTCAAGGGTTTGGAAACGGGGCAGTTTGTATTCTAAGAGGATTACGCGTTTTCCTCGGGTATATAACCTTGGGGAACGGTCGCGATAAATAGGAAAATACGGTGATTTCGTGTTTTAATATTTTACGTGTATCCGATCTCCTTTCCTTACTACTTTTTTTCTTAAATTTTTTACTTAGACTTTTCCTTCTTTTTAGTTTTCAAGATATGAAATTTGAAAACTAGAAAATGAACATTTTAATAATTTTGAATTTCATTACGTCTTTTTCAATATATATTTTTCAATATTATTGCACATTTTACATTATCGTATCTTCATAACGTAAAAATTTATCTATTATCGTTATTTTGGAATTTCTCATTAAAATTCCGATTTTATCAATGGCCCAATCGCGAAAATCTCGCAATCATCTTTAATTTATAGCGAGTTAATTAATATTTCCATCTAATTAAAGCCCATCTGAATTAGCTATTTTCCAATTTTCATCTAATTTTGCTTACAGAATCGGTGATAATGTTGTTTCCAGACAGGATGCATTCAAAATACGCTCGTAATATTTCACTTTTCGATTAATTGCTTCGTTGCCCGGTCACGTATTGTTTTGTGAATCGAGAAAGAGAGAGATCTAACGATAATGCACGGCCAATATCCGGTTCTGAAAACTTGCCGACAGGAAATTAAAATGTGACGTAAATGACTACGATATTCGATGTTATTTTCCGTTTTGCAACCGATCAGCTGGTTGCAAATATCGTTATCGTGAATTTTAACGATTTGTTATTTTGTTGTTTATTTTTGTGAAGAGGGTTGAAATAATTGGTGCGTTTAACCGGTTATTATAATAATTAAAATTTAATATAATTTTGGATGATAATTATATATTTCGTTGTTAACTATTTTGTATTTTTTAAATTATTTCTCATTCTTATCTAAATAATTTTACCAAAAAGAAATTTTTTTAATTTGTTTTATCGCAAATTTTATTTCTTTCTTTAAATTCGAGAAAAAAAAATTAAAATTATCGTATTAGAAAAAGGGAAGAGAGAGAAAATTTAAAAAAGGAGGATTCTAGAATTTAAATTCTTAAAAAGGAAAAGAAAATTTGAGTAAAAATTTAAAACAAAAATTCAAATTCTCGAGGAAAGGAAAATTTGAAGTTTAAAAAAAATATTTAAAAAATCAATCTTTTTAGAAAGAAAAATTAAAACAAAATTAATTCAAAATTTCTTTGACAAAAAAGAAAAAAAAAATTCACAAATCTATCATTATAAATCTTCTTACTTTTTTCTTTCTCTTTTCCTTTCAAAAATTCGATATAAACGAAGAAAAAAAGTCGAATTAAGCGAAAAATGTTTAAATAGTATCTACTCGAATTAATTGGAAATCGCTAGTCTATGGTTCCAATTTGCTATAGCAGCCATCTTCCATCAGCTTTTGACGAAAAACGAGTGAAATTTTCCAGATTTACGAGAAATTCGGAATTACGTGGCTTCATATTTTTCATTTTTTCTCTTTTCGTTATCGTCTCGTTTCTATTTCCATTGCGTCGAATTTTCTATGAAATGTTTTTAATTAAAATTCCTGCGTACGAATATTGTTCCAAGCAGAGGATGCAGAAATTAAATTACAGCGTTTTAATAGATATGTCCGTCCTATTTACAGCCATGCAGGATTAAGGCTACTTAAAAAAGATTTTTTTCTCCACTGTTGTTTTTTTTCTTCAAATTTGTTGTAATACAATTTTATTGAATTTTCAATTGTTCCTTTTCTTTTCTTTTTCTTTTCTTTTTAATGGAATCATATATCTCCTCAACACAATCAATATATATATTCTCTATAAAAAAAAAAAGAAATCGTATAAGTCAAAAAATTATTAGTTTCCAAAATACTAATTAAAAATACTTAATTAAAAATTAAATATCAATCATTATTGAATACACAGCATATACCAATGAATTATTGGATAAACAATGAGATATTAAAAATCAAAATCATTTTCCATTTTAAATGATCCCAATCGCCAATCATTATCGATGAACGAAACACGAAACCACCACCACCACCACCACCACCCATAACAAATCGTTTCGAAATAATCTTCATCCCTCACCATCGAGCCCATTAAAGACGCTCTTCAACGCGCAGGTTAATAAATCATCTTCTCGCCCAAGGCGAAGGCGGAGAGAAACTTTAAAAGAAATATCTCTCGAAAGGAGAAACGCGTCTGAAGGAGGGAGGGATGGGTGGTCGTTGAGGGAAGGGTGAAAAATCGCGCACGATCCAGCCAATAGGCTTACACAATAGCGTCCTCCTCCTCGAGATGCGAGAAGTTCGAGTGCCATGATTTCCCGCGCACAAAGAGCCTTACCCACAATTTCCCTCTCCCCGTCTTTTCCATCACCACGGGCCCTAACTACTTGAAAAACCCTTCCTTCCACGCGAATGCCGCGCTAACGAGGTGATTGCCACGTGTCGCCCACCTTTTGTCGCATTTTCGTTTTCCATTTTGCCCCCTCCTCCCTCCCTCCTTCTACACACACATACACATATATAAGGTTTCTTCTCCTTCCAAGCTCTCCCCGCTGATTTAACCTTACGATCTTTCCTACGTTCCAAGA
>NW_006263804.1:125520-134480 GCF_000469605.1 Apis dorsata | reverse complement strand
AAAAAAAAAAAAAAAAAAAAAAATACACGTGTGACGTATGCTTTAAATTTCGTAACTTCGATGTATATGTAATTCGTTCGAATTTTAATTTTTACAACAAAACTTTTTTGTTATTTTCTTTTTTTGGCTTCGATTGTATATACTTATATATTGTAGAAAGGGTAAATTGTCGTGAGCGCGGTAAATATAAAGGCTGAAAAAATTAAAATCCAATCTTCTAATGAGCAATTTCTCAAAAACACGATTTTATATTACGTAAGATTAAATTGTAGTCGAGAAATGGAATGGAAACAACAGAGTCGTAGAAAGAATGCAATAATAATAAGAGGATAATTTCTCGCTTAACGTTCCATGTTTGTTTTAATATATTAATCGTGCATGTTTCTCTCTATGGAAATTCTGGATCTTCCTCGTCTTCGTAAATTTTTTAACGTAAACATGTAATTGAAACATCGGAGTACTTTAAACGATTATTTATACCTCGTATAAAAATATTTAAAATTCTTTCTTCACGCTTTCTGAAACATGTCTTATAATACATTAAATTGTATATATGTATGTCTATAAACTGTTTAATTTAATTTAACAAAATGATTCTTTATTACATTACGAAATAATAAAATATTTACCCAATCTGTACACATTTAATTCAATTATTAATTATTTTCAATCTGATTTTTCATTCGAGAATTGATCGCGTTTTAAATAATGTTCACAGGAAGCGTTCTAATTTACATTAAAGATGCAGAGTTTCGCCTATTTCCTCTCGATACTCCATTTTCCGAGCAATCTTAAATCAATGTGCACTCTGCCGTGTAAATTCCCTTTATAACTGCAATTTAACACCAAATTCTTGGTAACCTGATAAAAGCTGATCAGACATATCCCGTGCGGGAGGGGAGCGAAAGAGGAAAATTCGTCGATTCATCGCTTCGACGGTGAGGTATCTGCTACGTGTTCCATTTAGGAAATTTCGTTCCCCGGCATTAAATTTGTTGTTTCCACGGGGAATAATGAAAGAGCAACAAAACCTTTGACCGACACCGAGCAATCGTGCTTTTTCTCTTGGAAAATTATTCCAAGGTTGATTTAAAAATTAAATTCCGTGTGTACGTATTTGAATGTAATTTTTTTTTTAATTCTTTACGTGTACACGTATTTTTTTAAATTCTTTTACAACCGTTTCATCGTTATATTTATTCGTATAACGGTACAATACAATTTTTGGAGACGGAACAGAGAGAAACACGTCCGTTCTCCTCCGTGTTCGAAAACCGACTAAGTTAAATCGATATATTCGATATCGATAACAAACGATCGTTCTCGTTCCTTGTGCCGATGTTTACGTTACTCGTGTGATTATCGACGCTAGTAATATATATTTTTATGCGTTTATTTTGATACGATGAAATATTGGATTTTTTTTTTTATTAATAAATTAAATAATTTTTGAAATTATTATTATATATGGAGTTTAGATTTAAAAATTTATAAAAATCGTTTGAATAATATAAAATAATAATGTTTTTTTAAATTTTATTTTTGATTGTTTTTATTTTAAGTAAAAAAAAAAAAAAATTGTCGATCCTACTGCATGTCATCGTCTTACTTCATCGATATATTTTGCAATACAGAGTGATACAAAGGCGAAGAATTAATGTAATTATCGACTTTGCTGGACGGTCTCGTGAAATTCACTTGCTTGTTGATTCGTCGAGTGTCTCCTTGAGATGAAATAGGGGGCGAGGGGTATTCAGGTGTTAAGAGAGGTCAAAGTGCCTGGTTGATGAGTTGCAGAAAGGTTCACAGGATGAAAAGTCAGGGTTGGCACTTCGTCAATTGATCGACCCTCCACGAAATAACAGTACGAAATAAGTTTCCTCATTTGTACTTTGTCGATTCAAAAATTGCTTCCCACGAGATTTCCACGCTTTAATTAAGAGAAGTTTTTCAATTTGTTCATCTTGTTCATCTCGAGATTCGCATTATTTATTTAGATTATAAAAAGGAATGTTGATTTAAATCAGAAGAAAATTCGAAGAGCTTTTAGTTCAATTCAAAATGGAAAAATTTATAATATAATACGAATTATTATAAATAAACGAGTTTCTATCGATGAATATTAAAATGCATAAAAATCTTTTATAAAAATAAATTCAAAATATTATCGAATATATCAGAAACACAAAGTATAACATTTAAAATTGAGAAATAAATTTTAATCTTGTCAATAAATAACAATATAACAATTAAAAAATTTTGATTATAATCTTTTTTATCTTTTATCGTCATTAATGTAACATTAATCGAGAAAAGAATTAAATTCTCCATGTTTCAAGCATATTATATTAAACGACAGTCCCTTCTTACCCTCGTGATTCCACTTTATCAAAACTGTGCAAAATTTAATAAAACAAATTTAATAAAACACGATTGTGGATTCCATGTTCAGAAAAAGTGGGTGGTGAAAATTTTGTTTTTTATTTATTAAGCCTTCAATCTAAAGCTCGAGATAAATCGAGGGGTGACCATGTTACTACCCTCTATTCCTTTCATCCCTTTTGCATCCGCTTTATATATATATCCCCGCACAGCTTTGGTAAGCGGATAAATTACTCGGAATAAATTTTCTCTTCAAGGAAATCAGCCGATCTGGAGGATTTCCAACGAAGTCGATCAGTTTCGATATCTTCGAGTAGTAATCCGGAAATTAGAGACACCCGGTATAGTATACTATTGGAGGAAGACACACAATCGATTCGAGAAGGAAGATGACGGAGGGGTTGAGTGAAATTGGTTGAAAAAATTGTATTCCAATTTTTATGCTATGTATTTATTCGTATGCAAATAATATATTGAACGAGATATTTTGAAGATCAATTTCCTTAGAAAGATACTTTTCTTTGATATTTAGAGAACATTGATTATAAATTTCATTTTTCTTAATCTGAATTAATATAAATTTTTAGTAACAAGATTTCTAGAAACATTCCATGCATAGAGCAGGAATAAATTTTTAATCTGTATTCAAATGATTAATAAAATGTAATCTATTGCAGAACAACAATAAATTCTAAAAATTTAGAAAAATACAATTATCTGAGCAATGATAAATTTAATGCAATTCCATCACACTGTTAACAACAAAAATTCTATTCAAAATAATCTTTCATTTTCGTGAAAAATTAAATAATTATTGTTATTTGAATTATGTTTTAGTTTCCTTTCTAAATCTCAAAAATCATAGTCGAAGAAATCGTGAATGATTCGTTCGTTGAAAATACGTGTTGTTAACGAAATAAAGTGTTGTTATGCACGCAGATTATGCATCCTCTATGCACACTGGTGTTGTTGCAATGCGCACACTGTAATGAATAATAAAATTTATTATCCAACCGTCGCGTTGTTGAATCTCTCATCTCGTCTGCAACATCTCGTGATGTCGTTATAACAGTCCAAAGTGAAACTGGCGCTGATGAATTGTATATCGAGATACAGTCAAATATCATGTAAAGTGTTTACTCAAATTTATTAATATTTCATAAATTAATACTTTTAATTATACTAATATAATTATGTTTAAAAAATGTTCTTCGATTGAGAATCAAACGAAATTTCTGTACACTCTTTGTACAATTATCCTTACGATAAAATTCAAAGTTATGAGACGAATATATTTATCCATTTCTCACCGTAAGTGGCAATAAATTTTCAAAATAAATTACTTCTTTGAATTAATTTTAACGCGTTATTTCAACGAGATAATTTGAACAATTTTATCGTAATTTTATCTCATCAGAAGAAGAATGTTAGATATAAAATAAAATTCCTTAAAATACGATTAATAATAATAATGACAGCAGAATAAGATGTAACGTATCAGGGAAACGATATTTCATTCGCATTAACTTAATGGGTTGTTGCAATATTTGTATCTCGCCTGTGTTGTATATTCAACCACGGATAGATATTTTATCGAAGGATTCTAATTACGTTTAAATGCGTTGGATAATTGCTCGGATGGAATAATTGCCTCTCATTTGATATGGCTGCAGTTCATATATTAATTTCATTATCCCGTATCATCGTGACAATTTTCAAGTTACACGTTTCCTTTATTCCAATTGTGGAAACAACTTACTCACGAACGAGGAACTTTCGCCATATCCAAGAAAATATTTGCAGAAAATTAAAAATATTTGAGAAAGAATTTTTGGAAACACAATTTTAATCTGTGCGCGTATTGTACAGGCTTTGAATAATTCTGCACTTTTTAATGATGAGTTTAAAACAGTTAAACCTCGATTTCGAAGTATCGAAGTTAAAGAATCGTGCTTATGTTATTTGTAAGAGATGAATTACTGTTTTTTTTATTCATTAATTTGATCGCAATTTTCGAAATACAATTCCAATAACCGAACAATTAATAATGGCTTACTTGTGAACGAATTTGCTTCAATTATAAATAACTATGGACGTTGATGTGCGTGTACAATACGTTATGAATTCAGGTCGAAAAGACAATGAAAAACATTCCTATAGAATTGGCTGTCCTAATTAATTTCCCTTTTAATAATAAATCATCCATTGTTTACGGTTAAAAATATAATCCAAACTTTTGATATATCATGTTTTAATACATTTCATTCAAAAGAGTATGTTAAAAACATCTTTAAATTAAATTTAATTTGCATTTCGACAAATTTCAATACTTTACTATTATTTTTAAGATAGATAATATCATGTAAAATTTAAACAAAAAAGAAAACAAGATAAGATTAATTTCCTTCTTTCACTCAACAACCCTCTTTCATCCCTTCACTTTCATTTCCAAAATACTCTATATTAAATACCCAAATAACTTTAATTCTACTCTGATACTAGAATTTTCACATCTCTCGTTCTCTCAACTCGTTAACTTATCACAAAACAAGAGCATAACGAAATACTCTAAAGAATTCTCGCAGGCTCACGCACTCGAAAGAGCGATTAAAACTTATATCCAAACACACGTTTTTCTTTTTCTTTTTTCCTTTTTTTTTTATCGACCGTATATTCAGAGGGATGGTGGTCTCCATTACCAGAGATACCGTGGCTCCATGTGCGAGGGGGTAAACGAGAGTCGAATGGAAATTCGATAATAATTATTGCGAGGCTCCTAAGCGTCGAAAAGCTGTGCGGTGGAGCGCGGGTCGCGGCTGTACCAGCCATAAATTCCGGGCCGAGCCACGGTTATACGGCGCTGCGCCGTGCTCAGATTGGCCAAGGTAGCACAGCCAGACGAATGCGCGCATTTATCAGGGGCGAGCCTCGGCTGATAATTCGATTAAAAAATCGTCGACCGTTCGCGAAAAGATTCCATCCTTGTCCTTTTTCTCCGAATATTTATCCCGCAGGCTAATCCTCGTCGTTTCCGCTCGAGCAAATTGCTCGTGGCAGGGGCGGCATCACATCTTGATCGCCTGTTTACCCCGCGAGAAATATATAATTCATGCTCGAGTTTCGTTTTCTTTTCTTCGAGATTTTTCGAATTCTATGAAATTTTGTTCAATTAAAATTAAGTTCTTGGAAGGTTTTGATTTTTAAAAAGGGAATCTAATGTTTTTTATCTGATTATTAATTGTTGTATTATCTGATCTGATGAATTTATTTGACCATATGATTGTTCTATTCTTATTTGAGTACGATATAAGCGTACCATTCGTTTGACCATAGTTATTTTGTTCTACTCGTCTGATTACGATGCTTGTTCGACTATGTTTCTTCTACTTGTCTGAACTATGATCGAGCTACTTTACTTGTTTATGACTGTGCCTATTATGGATTAGTTTTTTTCTTCTTTTTTCTTTTTTTCTCCATATATTTTTGTATATTTTAGATGATCTTTGCCATCCACGAGGAGATTACTATGGAAAGTTACCGACGATACATCCTTCTTCGAACTTGTTTCAATAGAACTTTTTAGTTTTCGAAAAGTTGTTTTAACTTGAAGAGAAATTGAAGTTATTATTAGGGCATGTATACTTCGTCTCGTAACATTATAGTGAAAGTTTTGCAAGTAGAGTAAAAGTTTTTCTGCAGATCGAGAAGGGTGTAAGGGGATCTGTAACTAAAGTTTATTATTTCGATGGAAGTTTTATAATACAAAGGAGAATTATTACTTCGGCTTGTCAATCAATATCCTATCATGAATATGCTTCGTTATACTTTTCGAAGATTTTTACTTTATATTTTTCGTTTTCTTATCGTAACGAGACGATATAAAGTACTTACAGATCACTTATTAATAAAAATTTAATTCAATTAATTAGAAATTCAATAACTTGTTTTAATTTGAATTTGAATTTCCATAAAATTTATCGCTTCCCTGAAAATTTCTCTACAAAAGAAATTATCTATGATAAACCATAAGAAACATTTAATATTCATAGGACGTAAGTCTTTGGAATTCTATACAGGATATTACACTGATTCCATTACAATGACTTAATATTAATTCCGCTCTGTATTCATGTACGATTATTGTATTATCATTTGATATTAATCAAGGAGGAAGAATAATTCAAGGTTAAGCGATAAAATATCACGTTAATCTGATATACTCCTTTAAATCCTTTATTAATCGTTAACGTAATATAGTCGATATGAATTAATTAAGTTCCTATAACGAAGGAGGAATTGATCAATATCTCAAACATAGACAACGTTCATAAACTATTCTCTTCAGGATGTCGAAGTGATGCACACTTCCGGTTTACGGGAATACCCAGGATAATGAAATCAGTCGGTTATTAGATGTAAGATAAATTTATGACAGAATCATTGCTATTGGAAAATTGAAATTAATTCTGTAACAATAACTAGTGATAAATAAATTTCACGAATTATAATTATAATTTTGAAAAATTTTAAATAGTATGTATCCGACATTTTTTTAACAATTTCAGTTATAATCACTCGAACAAAACTGATAATAAAACAATCTTGATTCATTTATTATTTCATCAAGTTGGCTTATTTATTCTTAAAAGGTAAAATTATTCAGTAAATCCTCGGAATTAAAGATATAACGAGAAAAAAGAAATTAAAAAGAAAGATACGACGACCATTCGTTCGTTCACAATTCCATTAATATAAACTACAAACAAGAAAATGCCTACGTAACTGAACGACCACCTCATTTCGTCTATCGATCGATCCCTTTCCGTTCGAATGTAGCGATACCGCTTCCAATAATGCGCCGGAATATGCGTACATTCGAGTAGGCATTACGGAATGTTATTATAACCGAATGGAATTCTGTTGCGTGTATTACAGTGGATCACTATTCCGACTAAACGCCACTTCCGAACGATGCTAACATGAAAATGTTCGCTTAATGAGCTGCATGTAATCATGATTTTGACTCTGTGTACGAAGACTGGTTGCCATTAAATTTTGGCAAACTGTTGTTTGATCCCTGTTGTAATCCAATAGTTCCCAACTTTGAGTTAAAACAAATCTTAAAGAGGGTACTATATAAAAATAATTCGATTTTCGAACAATTTTTGTCTTTTTTATTAAATATAGAAAGATAACTCGATCGAGAAAATTTTAAATTTTGATATATAAATTTTATAAAAGTCTAAAAGGATTCGAGAATTTCGAAACTGTAACTTCTAGCGTTTTCTAAAACTTTAATGGGATATGGAGCAAAGCCCTCTAACCTTCTTTCATATACACGTTGAACACCAAGCTTACAACCAGCGTGTACAAATCGAGTTGGGAATACTTTCTCATTTATTGGACAAGCGATTAAACGAGACTTTATCGCGGGAGAGTATTATATCGTACAAGAGTTTTTATCCCCTCCGCTCTTTGATACGACTTTCATGAATTTCCCAAAACGATAATTCCAAGTCATTAAACGCGTCGCACGATTTTCAATTCATGGGGATAAATTCGAAACTCGTGTGGAGTAAATTTCGCATGAATCTCGTCTAACGAATTATATCGCATAATCAACGATATTACATGCATAAAATACTTTCATAATTTATGACGGCACAAAAAACGAATCTCGAGAACCATTGAAGAATATATTCGAATAAAATCCCTGCTATTAACCCTATTAATTAAGAGAATATCTTCGAAACCGCGGTATATACGTTTCAGGAGAAAAATCTCCCATTAAATTGAACAATGCCAGGGCGAAATACATTATAACAGGTCTTTGTTTCTTTCGTTATACCCTGTACTTAGCGCTTAAACACCCCTTTGAAGGAAAGAGCCGCTTGTACCCTCCCGAGAGGGTTGCACGCCGTACACAAGTATCACGTAAGGAATTACATCGAAAGAGCGGGATGGCAAAGGAGATGGAAATATGGAACGGAGGTCGGCACGAGGTGTGAGTGTAATTATTTAAATATACGTCGCCGTCGGCGAGTTTCGAGCGGGAATATTTCACAGCTCGCGCCATATTACGCCAGTAACTTACGTCCGGCCATCCGGGCCAGATGTTTCTGGGAGGTTGAGACGGACGAATATTTACGAGAGGAGCCGACCTCGGCCGATTCCTCCCCTCCACGACTCCGATTCGTGTCACGTGGTCGCCTCTGGCAGCGGAGTGGGGATGAAATCGGCGATAGTGGGGGAATTATATCGCGTTGTGGTGGGGAGAAACGTCTAGGGTGGGGGAAAACGGTAGGTGGCTGTTGTGCCCGATATTGATGTCAAGGTCTTCCATCTCGGTTGTACTCTCTTCTCGCGTGGGTCGCGCGAAATCAATAGGATAAAATCGTTGCCGACAGGCATCTCGCCTCTTCCCGTTTCCCGCAGATTCTGATTCTGGTTCCCACCAATGCAACTAGCGGCGATTAAAGCGTAACACGTTGCGGAATTTATTCGCAGGTTTCATCCCCTAGTCTCTTTGACTTTGAAGAATGGGTCCGAAATATTCAGTTAGCGAATTTTCTTGAATA
>NW_006263804.1:110137-125388 GCF_000469605.1 Apis dorsata | reverse complement strand
TTTTTTTTTTTTATATATCTTTTTGTACATCCAATTGAATTTTTCCTAAAAATTATATTATTTAAAAATATAATCCTCGCGAAAAGTTGAGAATTCAGGATCTAAAATACTTTTTTATCCCTCTATAAAAATGTAAAATATGATAATAGTCAAATATAAGAGTCTTTCATTTTAATCTTTAATGTATCGGTATCGCGCATTTTTTTCTCTCCACTCGCAAGCACTTTCTTTTTCTTTTTACGATACTTCTCGCTTCATAGTTCGTAAAATTTTACAACTCCTCGCAAGGAAGAAGAGTTTCGATACCTTTCTCTCTTTCTCTCTCTCTCTCTTTCTTCTTTTTCCCATAAACGCAGAAACTTTGCAACTTCTTAGCCCCGTTGGTTTATATTCGTGCATCGTAGAGGCAGTTAATCACCATGACTTTAATTCCAGTGTTATCACATGCAGCCTCCATCCCGAAGGACCAAGTTGTCGCGTGTAATAAATTATGCGCCCCCTCCCCCTGCTTTGTTTCTCCGTCCAATTGTTTCCTTTCTTCCACCAGCTAAACTTTATCAAAGCTGTTTCTTGCAGTTCCGTCTTCGTTTCTCGCTCCTCTTCGAGCAGGGATTCGAGTATCCACGATTGTTTAAGCCTTCGTTATCGTTACCACTTGCACGTTTTTATCGTTTAATGATCCTTTTATTCATGGGGAGGGGGAAGAAGAGAAAAAGAGAAAAGTATTTCATATTTGGGATTATGTTGATTCATCGAGAGATGGAAAATAATTTATAATTGTAAATTTGAGTGTCATTTAATAATGATATAAATTGTTACGATATTTTATAGTTAATTACATTTGTACAATCGTGGGGAATTTCGTGTTTGTATGAATCCATTTGGAAAGGTCCAAAATAGAATTGTTCTGCAAATATTCCCATAATGCGTGTGCCCCCTTTATAATGTCTGATTGCAAAACTCGATATCTACTTTGACGAGTTCGAATCTGCCTACACTATTTCGACGATTGACGTCAGTGAATGCACTGGACAGTCATCGATTTACTTCCAATGTCTCTTATTACCGGTTAATGTCGAAGGTCCATGCTTTCATTCTCGATACTCGAAATTATTTGTTCTTTTCTAATTATAATGGAAGAAAAGCTAAGAAAATAAATGTATTCCAGATTTAAAAATATTTTTGTTTATACGACAACAAGAAGTAAAGATTCATTATTTGTCCAAGAAAAAAATTGACCATGAAAAAAATATTAAAATAATGAAAAATAAATTGAATATTATTTTTCATTTAAGGAATTTTAGAAATTTTTTTATTTGATATTTTTAAAAGCAGAAATTACAAGTTTAAAAGTTATACCTGCAATTTACAGGAAGTAGATGTTGTGACGTAAATATTTATAAAAAGTTTTCCTTGGTATTAATACAACGATGAACATCAATAAATATGAATAACTTTTATGTGATATATGAACCGTGAAAAGTATTGCACTCTTTCACCTTTTGCATATTTCATTCAGCTATTAATATTTTAAATAGAATGAAACTGCTTAAAATAAGACCCACATAGATTATTTTTTATAATTATTTAAAAGAAAATAATCATTCTTTATAAAAAATATAAATGTGAAATTATATTTCGTTAAAAAGAAAATCTACAATTCCTTCTATTATAAAAATTTCTATTAAATATAATTTAAAATAATTTTTACTTTCAATCATTTAATCTCATACAAAATCGCTCAACGAATATTTCTCCATTTCATCGAAATTTTTCCAAAAAAAAAAGAGCTTTCCAAATATTTCTAAAAATTTCTATAAAATGAACAATATTTATCCGCAAACAATAATCGGTCCGCGATATCGTCGGTCGCAGAAAAAAATGTCGACGCCAACAAGTTTCAAAGTTTTTATTTAACCAGATTCAGCGACGCGTTCTTTATTCCATCGTTTACTTTAGATCCAACGATCATCCAAAAAACTATTTGTTCATCGATGCGGGGAAAATAGTTCGGTACAATTTTTTAATTGCTCGGCTATCAAAACCTTTTTTGTTTTTGTTTTTTTTTTTTTTTTTTTTTTGTTTTCCATCAGGATGACCATAGACGAATGAAAAAGTCGGGCTAGATGGAGCCAGTGTAGGCGCTTTTAAATAAATAACGTCCTCTTTCCTCATCGATCAGTCTCGTAAAGCGATTTAGATGGCAACAGGTGCAGTCGGTGAAAAAAAAAAAAAAAAAAGAAAAAAAAGGAAGGAAGAGAAGGTTATATCAACCCGACGAGGATTTCAGATTAATGGGATAACCTGGGTGGAGAGGTTGTGGAGGAGTGGAACGGAATAGAAGGAAACGATCCGGTAACACGATGCAAATTGCAAATGAAATTTTGAAAGGAGAGGGTGGCTTCGAGGCCATTGCTACCTTCCTTCTCCTTCGGGATATCATTTAAGGATATCACTTTGATTTCGTTATCTCTTAGAAAATTAGAAAATTTATTTCTAGAAATGACAAATTTTCTTACTTTCTTAGATTTCTTAGATTTAGAAAATTAAATAATACAATTTCTTAAACTTTCTTAAAATGATATATACTGCTCAATGAATTTTAATATATAAGATAAACGTGAAATATTATTATCGAAGATCCTGGAAATGATCAACTTATTGCTACGTGAAAAATTAAAAAAAAAATTATATACAAAATTTGAATATTGCACCTTCTAAATATATAATACAATGTCGCGTATTCATTGGCCATTTATATTAAACATCAATATATAATATTAATGATCAATTTCAATCGTACAAATTCGTCAAATAAGTCCAACTTCCGCAACGATAAACGATAAAACGAAATCGAACCGAACGCGAACGATGATAGGAGACGTATGGCTCTGGAAAGCATGGACGGATGGAATGATTTCAAAACAAGGAACGAACGAGCGTATATTGTGTCATATTCGGATTAAATACTCAATAATCGCGTATCAACAAGGAAGCGTGAGAAATCATGTTCCACCCGATGGTTACGATATACATCGATTAACAATTGTTAACAACGTTAAACGATTGGTTTTATGTGACGTTTTGGTAAACGTTTCTGCACTGATAATTCTTGAATTAATTACCGTGGAACCTTATTCGAGTGGGTGCAGAAGGTATCGAACGAGGGGAGAGGGGAAATTATCAGATAACTGTCACCGAAATTCTGACAGTTATTTTCATTCCGCTAAATTTATATTTACGATATATGAAGATTTATTTTATTTAGTTAACGTATTGTTGACTAAAATATTTGGACGTGCTAAATTTGGATATTATCTGAATAATAATTGTTTATGATGTTTATGAGGTGTGGAAAAATATTCAATTTTATACGATACAATGCACGAATGGAAATTTTTCTTATGCATTGAGTTAAATCAAATAAAAAAAACAATATCAAAGAAAATAAAAAAATATTGAGATTAATTGATCTTTCGAATGTGTCGTTGTTTAAATAATATCACGACGGTGAAGTAACAAAAGCAAATAAAAAGAAAATAAGAGTATTAAAGAGAGCCAACGTTATCTGACTAAACAATGTTCGCGTAATCGGATGTTGGATCAAGCAATGTTTGGATAACGTTCGTTAAATAATATTCCAGTAATCGAACATTTGGATAATCAGTTAAATATCGTTTAGACGAACGTAATAACGTGTTTAATTTTTACAAGAAAAAAAAAAAACGTTCACAGTTTTTTTTTTTTAAACAAAATTCAACGAGAAAGAAACAGCATAAATATCCAATTATTCAATTCAAATTCGTAGTCGAGCAGGATTTCCTTTTTTCCTTTTGATTTTTCACCTGGAAACGCTCTAATTGCATTCAGCAGTTTTCCAGTTAATTTCCAGACCATAGTAACCTAATTAAAACTTGATCAAGAGGGGATGGGAAAAGAGTGGAAGAGGAGGAAGGCAAGAAAGAAGTAAAAGATCCTGATTACGAAAATGCGACACTGTCTAATGAAATAAGGGGCGAAGTCAATTTTGAAAAATTCGATTAGCGAACCACAATGGCTGGTGCCACTCCCGCAAGTCTTCGAACAAGTAATCTCTCGCTCATTTCCTGATCTATCTCTTTTTTCCTCTTCCTGAACCGATGAACACCTTTTTTTTTCTTCTTTCTCTTCGATTACAAGCTCTTTTTATTTGTATTGTATAAAATAATTGGATAAAACGATACTCATTTAAGATTAAAAACAACTGGCAGTAATTGAATTTATTTAAGTTGTTGCAATTGTTATATTAAAATTATAAATCATGGAAGCATTTGAATATCCTTGTATTTAATACCTCTGACACGAAACATCAAAATGATCAATCCAAACATCATTTGACGCAACATGTTATGTCATAACTGTACACAAATTCTCGAATTATACTGTAATTAATGATTCGATTATAATTCTTCCCAATAACTCCCACATTCCTACACGCACAACTTCTATGTACTAGTTAATAATTCACGTATTGTTTTATTATAATATCTTCAAAACATATGAATAATACTGAAATATATTAGTCGATGAACGTGTTAAATTTTACATAATTTTATTCATCTCCATAGAACGAGAAATACTATGCCAGGGAGCAGAAATGGTAGACCGATTTCACCGACTGTTAGCTACTGGTGCGAACAAAAGGTGCAACCATCGCACCTGGAAGGCAGCCATGTAGAAAGGCAGAGTCAGAGTTGAAACGTGGAAAGAACAGAATAGATTCTCTCTGCGGTTTCGAAATTTTTCTCTGTGCCGTTTTGTCTGTACATTGTACATCAGAATTACGCGACACCGTGGATAATTGCAAAACAGCCGACTATGCCGCGTAATGTCCTATTTAAACGCTGTACAACGGTGGCTGGAAGTTTCTCTATTCTAACTTTTAGGTTAGGTTGGGTCGAATGGGAGTTCTACCGGTAAGGTAGATCAACAATCTATATGATGTTCCACCTCTTGTAATGTTTATTGTTGATAGTGTGTGAAAGTTTGGTTAAGTGGAGAATGTGGCCAAATCTAGTCAACTCGCGTTCTTGTGGTGCCAGCTGGGATTTGAATGGTTTCCCTGAAACGAGCCCAGTTCAATTGGGTTAGCCTGTATTAGGTTATTTAACGACAGAGATCAAAGAGACATACTCTTTGACGTTTGGAGAGTCTTAAGACTTTTCAACACTGAATTTTCTGGTTTTTAATATTGTGAATATTCTTTTTAAATACTATAAGAGGACAAAACTTGAGTTGTTCTTTTAAAAAGAAGAGCTTTGATTCACTTGGAATCCATGCTTGAGGTTCATTTATGAGGATTGTTTCATATTCTTGATTGAGATCAGAAAAGTCTTTTGTTGAAATATTGTATTTTAAAAGAAGAATTTGAAGAACATGAATACAAAGAAAGATAATTTTGGAATTCATTATTGTCTGCACATGTCCATTTTTTATTTTAATAAAGACACTTGCAATTTTTAATCAAGATTTCAATCCATGTTTAATTTTAATTTTAATCAAAAAAGTTTTATGTTGAAAATTTCAAATGTATATTTCATTAATATATTTGTATTCAATTTCAAAAGAAAAAAATCTATATTTAATTATTGAAATCAGATTGTTTAACATGTAATACTTATCTTTCTCGTTAATTCAGTTACTTTGATCATGTTTCATCTAAAATTTACCTCAGTCTTGCTTTTTTTTATATTAGGATTAAAAGAATAATTTTCAAAGGAGATTTCGGTTCACTTCTTTTAAAAAATCTTTAACTTTAATCAGTTCCTTCAAAAGTAGTCCCATCCATTAAAACTCTTGCATATTACTTATAAAATATTACACACGAATTTCTACTTAACGTTATCACTCGAAATATTACTCTCACTTTTTTATTTTGAAAAAAAAACTGCATCACATTATACATATGTAAAAAATTATCTTAAATTATATTTTCAAAATATTTTTGTAAAATATTATAAAATAAACAAAAAGGATTTCTTAAAATATTAAAAAGTAGAACAAATAAATAATGAAGTAATTAATTATTTATGATATATTTATACACATTCTTTTTATATAATTTTGAAAAATTAATTTTCTTTTGTTATTCTATATTAAAAAAGAAAATTTCTATATATATATATAAAATTCTATTATTTCTTTTTTCACAAATGTAGATATCTATGTTTTATATTATCCATAAACTAGACAATTATTTTATTTTGCAATCGAATGCATTCAATAAATCATTATATTTATCCGATTGGTCCCAATATCGTTGTAAAATAAATACACCAGCTATCCGCATATCAAACTATCAAAGTAATTTCAATTCACATTAAGTAAATTCAAAGCACCGCGTTTCCATTATGAACACGAAGCTTCCAATCGTTCCTCCCTTGACTCGAGTCCAAACTTTCAACTCTATATCATTCCCTGAGTTAATTTAGGAATTTCTATTATATGGGCATCGTTTATGATGAGTCAACATATGCAACGATCCTTTTGATTACTCATAAAATTATTATATTGTATGCATAGTAAGTTATTATAAATTACTTGGGGTTCTTATGATTATTTGATCGTTTTATTTCACTTGTCTGATCAATATTAAAATATTCCACTCCCATTGTGCGAGAATAACTGTTTTATTCTACTTGTGTATCTATGAATCTTTTTATACTCTGATCATTACTGAACTTTTTTATTTGTCTGATTGTCTGACTCTCTTTTTCCATTGGTCTGACAAATGCAAAGTTATTTTACTTTTCTGTCTATCACTTTTTTATTCCATTTCACTTGCCATGACTATTATATTCCATTGTTCAATAATAAGTTTCTTTATTTGTTTAGATACAATTGTTTCACTAACATTATAGTTTTTATTTTCAATAAATTTATATATTTTTGAATAAAATATTCATTTTATATTGTTATAAAATTATTATGGATATTATTTTTAATTATATTGCAGAAAAATTATTTATATCCAATTGAATTACAAAACAAATATTATTTTTTTTACAAGCTTCTCAATTTATATTGAAAATAATTAATTTAAATTTAAGTAGTTTTTCAACACTTTAATTCTTATTTTCATTATGTATTTCTTTATTTCATTTTACATTTATAATGGCACATATTACGATACACGTGTTTCTTTCGAAATTTCAAACAATTTTAAACAATCGCACGTAACACAGAACTAATTCCAGTCTTCCTTTGCGACACGATAGTCAGGCTGAACGAGAACGCGGACCCCCAAAGAAGTTTGAACGCGGAAACTTCGATTAGCTTCCACTCGGGTGAAGAAGAAACTTCATCTAATATCCGGGGTTCATCGTGTTTCAAAAATAATTTTATTTCTTCGCTGTGGAACGCATTACACGATTCGAAATTTCTCTTTTTCTTTTGCACGACGATTATTAAAACTACGACCACCATAAGAAATATATGTGTTCTCGGATCAAATCACATTTTTGATGTTGATCAAACAGATCAGATCAATATTTTCCTAACTTCAAAATATTCTTTCATATATCCTTATATATATACTAATAATTGAATAAGAAAAACATTCGACGTTTTTATAAAAAAATTTTCCAATCTTAAAAAATTCTTTCGCGAATCTTAACGATTTATCCCTGTATCGTGAATTAAGAAATTTCGAGGATTTAATCCAACAACGGGAAATTGATTGTAAATTGTGATTTCACCAACAGTTTAATTCGATATTCCTTGGGTTAAGTGAAATTTTTATACTTTAAATATACTATTTTATATCTAACCTAATCTCGTTCCTGGATCACGTCTTTCAGGACTTAACCTAATATAGTTAACGATGAAAACGCGAGGCGCGTGCGACGAAACGCGTGTGTGCATCGCCGCTTAAGTTAACACCGTCCCTTAATAAGCCCAAACAAGCCACCACACGTGAAGATCGATCTATATGGACGTCGTTACTTGGTTCGGTAAACAGAAAATAGATTGACCAACCAAATATCATTAGTTTGCGTACGCGATAAGCTAGCGCCAGAAATACAGTGCAGCGGGTGGTCGAGGAACTACAAAGAAAATGGTGGATTATCAGTGAATATTATACTATGTGGCTTTTTTTTCTTTTTTTTTTTTTTTAAAGATTGTTCATTGGATAAAAGTAACGATTGGTATATATTTAAGGAGAAGGATTCCCTCCCTTTTTTTCCTGTGTAATTGATTATTGGTTAAATAGTGGATCGAATGCAATACACAAAGAAGAGAAATAACAGGATCGGGAAAAAATTTTTATTATAGAAATGAATATAATATATGTATACGTAACTATTATTTTTATACTTATAGTAGTGCTATGAATATTATATATCGAAGGATTGATAATTAAAATTAGTAAATTAAATGTTGAATGTTCGATGATAAAAATTAAGGATGAAAAGAAAATGTAGATATAAATCATGCAGTGATTATCAATTGAAATATAATTAAAATTTTATCAAAATTACGTGATATTATAATGGGAGGATGAGAAAGAAATACCAATATATTTTATACGAAATATATATGAATACATCAATATAATCAATATAAATTCAATACGTTCATGGAATAATAAAAGAGCAATAAAATTGCAAATCAATTTTTAAAATGAAATGCATTACGGTATAAATCCCCCTCCTTCCCGACAATTGAAATAAATACGAGACAATTTAAACTATAAATTGATCCGATAAATTTCCCTCCCCCGTCTCATTTTCTTTTCCTCGCTCCTTCCCTCCCCCATTTTGGTGCACGCATTTCTTAATGTTTCAAACGGAACGGATTTATAGATACAATTTGGATAAATTTCACTCGGGGTGATGCAAGATTAAACACGGGATTGCGGGTATAATATTTAACGCAAAGAAGATAGGGACGATGAGCGTCGAGGGAAATATATTTATCCGCGGTTCTGTTTCAACACGTTGGAATATTAAAGCTGGAAAACGTATGCAGATTCAGAGCTCAGATGTTCCATTAACTTCTACGATTTGTGCACACGCTCGTAAAGTAGGGGGAGAAACCTTTATATCGGGCGGATGAAAGTGTAATCTTAACATCTGTGAACTTTAACCGTGTTTCGTGTTATCGTTTGTCATGCTCACGTAAAACTGAATGAGCACCTGTTAACCTGTAATGGTTGTTGCCCGCCCTTTACGGAAACGAGACGCGATAAATTTTTATCCTTGGGGATAGAATTTATTTTCCGGGAGAATATTCGAAACGGGGAGGAGAGATTTCTTTGTAAATCTATTTCTTATATTATTATTATTTATCTACATTGTAAAATATCTCTTATTACGCTTTCTCCCAATTTATTTTATTGTTTTCACGAAAAATTATATATATAATTCCAAAAATTACTTACAAACTGAAATTATTCCTTCTGTTGATGCACATCTGCCTCTGCTAATTTTCTTTATAATTCAAAATTATGCCACGAATAATAATGATAATAAAGTCACATTCATCAACGATTTCAAGAATCTTCAATTATTTATATAGAATAATAATAATAAATCGAATATTCGAGATTTACTATGATAGAACACGGTTTGTTCAGTAGTATACGTCAACGTATAGCAACACTCGCGCCCCTTTAACAATGCGTTAAACTCCTCACGAATCCAACATCTCGTAGGAAAAAAGAATTACCAATCCCCTTCAGAGAGCAACAACCGACCTTCATCCGCGATTTCCACGACGATTTCAATAATTTCCTTTTTACCCCGTTGAAACAAAAACGTCGATCCTTAAAAGATCACGAAATTAGATAACATTTGAATCGTTCCACAAGCGAAATGTAAACCGTCGAATTACATTCGTCGACTCGAAAATAGAGAGAGAGAGAAGAAAAAAACGGAGGAAAAATTATAAATCGCGCGCCAGTGCGCAGGAAGGTTAATGACAAAGAGACAGCACGATAAAAATTCCAAGCGGAATATTAAAGTCGCCTTAAACAGCCACTGGATATGAGCCACAATAACGTTGCATATTTTCTGTCATCCGTGGTTGCCAGCTAGGGAGGGAGGGAATAAAAAGGAGGATAGCTTGTGTCGCGCACTTATGTCAACAAGCGAGGTTCGGGGTCAACTCTCGGATCCAACACGCGGAAACAGAGAAAATCCAATATCCGTGGTGAAACGAAAACGGCGGGGAAGATGAAGACCTGGCCGAATGGTCGTGAATTTGAAACTCGCGGATCGAATCAGGATTTATTGAAGTTTTTATGAAAGAGGGAATAAATAAGATTTTGATTTTATATTGTTTTAATTTAAACAATATTTTTTTTTAATAGAAATGTAATTATATATAAGAAGATAATGTAGTGTAATTTAATACACAGTGTATTATAAGTAATAAATTACTTTTTAAAGTATTTTTGATGATATTAAGATAATAGGTTGGTAATTATTTTGTTAATTTTTTTTTTTTTTGATTTTGTACTAATAGACAACAATTTGCCTCACGTAATTATTAACATGCACTTAATATTAATGGTTCTATATCCATGCCAAAGGATAGAGGATAAAATGGAGGGAATTTAATTTACTTGTTATTGTTTTATAAATTTTAATGGATATTAATTGATGAAGTATAAGATTGATGAATATGTATTTGCATTAAGGCAATATTTATAGATAAAATAATGAAATGATAAAAATATTTCTGATTCCTTTATTTGTTAATTCTATTTAGATTTATAATAAATTCCAGATGAATTGTAAATATCTCACAGATTTAAAAGAAACGTGTTTTTATTCATTTAATATTTATCATCTTATCACTTTTATTTCTATATTTCTTTAATAATGTTATTCATTTTATTTTCTATATATTTAATTTTTGCATTGTGCATTAATATACATGTAAATGAATTTGAAGCAAAGATTAAGCATACATTGTCTTTAACAACTAACCTGGATTAATTTGTAACGTAACCTTAACGTAATCTAATTTAAAACTTTGAATCTCAATTTGATTTCGGAATTCAAAAAATAGAATAGAAAAAAATTTATAATAAGCAAAAATATTTGAAAATATCTATCTATAGAGATATAATATATTGCATTATAATCATATCGAATTACATTTTCATCGAAATAAAATTTCACTTCTCCACTATTCCCATTATTGCATCAATATTTATATATCGATATTTACGCAATATATGGATATTAATATATAATCCACATTGTCTAAACAACAGAGGTCCAATCGTGCTACAATGTTAATTTGTTCCACGTTACACGACAATTTGACGCGTAATATTGATACTGCAGTGGTGCAAGCATGAACGTCACTCCCGTGTAATTTAGTAACGGGAATGATAAATACCTTGGATCCAAACCCGATGTCTTTTCAACGCTTATTAATTGATTAATGTTGAAATAAATTAAATTCAACGTGGATCTAATAACACGCTGCTGTTTATCCGGTTGATGAAAGTAACGAAAGATCTGTTTATCGTTTACATTATTAACTTCCCGCTTTTGCAAACGAATCGAATTGATTAATAGGAGGGCGTAAAGAGAAATATTTACGTGTATATAAGTCGATATACGAAATTATAACCTGTGAGTGTGTATAACATTGATCCTCTTGTTATTCAATCGAATATTACGCCTTCTTTTTCGAGATATCCCGACGTATTAATTTGTGAAATATCTGTGAATTTTGAGAGAAAATATATTTTTTTTTTTTTTTTACAATTTCATTTTTAATCGCTTTGAAGAGAAATACGTATAATAGATTGTGAAAGATCATTTTGGATTCATTTGGCATATTCATAATTTATAATTTTCCGGCAGTTTTATTTTATAACAAATAATAAATGAAATTAGGTAAGGATATGAGTCATTATTCTGATTGCTTTTAATTTGTTTAATAAGTTGATTTGATTGGGAATCCCTCGTGACCAGCACTAGATTTTACAACGATTCCATAGTGGTCTCCAGTGACCGACCATACCAGAAATAACTAGAAATTATTGGAATAGGAATTAATCAGAATATTTGAACGTCTCGTGTTAATAAAATTTTCATTTCATTCGTTATTAACGTAATAACGGATAATCTTTACTTATAAAAAATTCACCCATTCGATATATTAAAAAATACGAAATTTAAAATTTGCATAAACACAAGCTTGCTTTTGACGTTTTAATCCAAAAAGAATTGACTTTACACTTTCATCCTTAACAAAATCATTTTCCAAATAATTAAAAATTAATTAATAAAAGAAGAAATCTATCTTAAAACTTAAAAAAAAAAAAATAATAATTTTTTCGAAAGTAAAAAATATTCGATCTCTTGTTTTTAATATCTCGAAGAGAAATAACGACCAAAAAAAAAAGTCGCAACGTTGAATATTCTCGAGATGGAGCTATTCAGATCGTTTAGAAAACAAGTGCAGAGGTTGTTGACTTCCAAGATGGCTCGAGCTGCTCGAAATTAACCCGATTTATAATCATGCAGAGTGACTTTTTGACGAGAATAACGCGATCTATCGTGGCGTGCATCCATCTCCACTCTCTCTCTCTCTCTCCTCTCCTCTCCTCTCCTCTCTCGACATAATTATACCGAGTCGAGTTCTTGAGGAACTCGAGGGGCCACGATTTGCCCGAAATCCTCCGGCATGAAATTCCTGGATATAATCCGTGGAATCCCTTTTACGTAGTTCTCAAACACTCACGAGTACATAGAAAACCATTATTCCGTCAAATATTTCGAATCCAATCAAGTGCCTATATCTATGACCGTATATAACGCATTTTCATCCAATCTCGATAGATTTTGATTTGGAAATATCGGGGAAGAATCTCGAATTATTAAGGATATCGACTGTGAAATTTATTATGTTATAATTGAACGATAAATCGTTGAGAAAGATGATATATAGAAGTAAAATATATAGCAAAGATTAATTGCTCGAAATACTGTAAGAGCTTCGTCCACATTAATTGGAAGATACGAGTATTGAGATTGTACTCTCTTCTCTCGTGTGTTTTAAGGATTTTTATGCACATTTTTGAGAAAGGAAATTATTAATTTGGAATTTTTAAAAAAATATTTTTTTAAGATACTCTATTTTCATGATATTCTATATTTTATCTGGCAAAGGCTATCGATATTGTTTATAGCGATAAGATTAGAAATTGCTCTAAAATTAATTAACCTAATTTAAATCTAACCTAAACTGTTGTGATCACCTGTGACCCAGCGATATCGATGGAGAATTAATAGATTTAAAACCTTCTGGGATTAATTTAAATATAGATATACATATATACTTATTGTTTAATTAATTATTAATATATAATATATAATATGTAATACTTAGACTCGCTAAATTTTTATTTCATAACAGTAATTAGAACCTTCTAGAATTATTTTTCTCGACCGAATATAATGTCTTCAAATGCCTCCAAAATGTCTCAATTTTATCTCAAGAAAATCTCTATTCATTATTATTATATTCATAATCGTATTATTAAAACAGAATTTCTATTTACTTTACAAATTTTCCCTCGTGGAACATTATTTCTCTATTCAAGATAAATGAAATATATATTCAAATTTACCGACGAGATCGATCGATCGTGTAAAATAAAATAAAACCATAGTGCCTTTGAAACCACGCTTGTAGTGCAGTATTTGCATCCTTTCGTCACGAGCGGCAAAAATCAACGTGGACGTAGCCAAAAAACCAAACACGGGAGAGGGAAAAGAAAACAAAAGGTGTGAGACTCGCAGGTAAAAGAGTACCTGGAGCTCGATAAAACGGTATGTAAATCAGAAGAGAAAGACAACGATAGAAAAAAAAAAAAAAAGTGGGGGGCCCGGCAGGAAAAGAGATCCCTGGAGTCCAAAAAACGGGTTGTTAAACAAAAAGAAAAAACAACGAAAAAAAAAAAAAAAAAAAGGAAGGAAACATACGAGTTCCATCGAAGGACTTGACCATGTGGATTTCGCTTACATATCCGCAAATCCACGCAAGAATCGATGTACAGGGTGTTCCATGAAAAACTAGTCCAAAATAAACACGTCTTACTTGATCTTGATCGTGATTTATAATAAAACAAGTAGAAGAATAGCATAAGTCATTTATATAAGTGATAATAAGTAAGTAACTACACTTTTAGTCTGACAAATATTCCAGATCAATCATAGCTGGGAAGAGAAGTTGGAAGTTAATCAATATAGTTCAATGTAGAAGAAGTAAAGCTCAATTATGTGTCAGCCAAGCAAAATAAAAGAAAAAAACTATGAGAAGACAAGTAGAAGAAAAATAATAAATAAACATAATCACTTTCATTACCATTACTTATGCAATTCCTTTAATGAAAAAGCAAGGCTTAAATTCACTCTAAAATTGTTACATTGTAAACTTGCAAAGAAAGAATCGAAATAGAACGCTAATAAACGATCTTTCAACGTTGATTTTTAACCTTTCTACACGACTTAAACCAACTTCCTTCGAAATCCTTCCCTAAAAATATATTTTCCCCTCGTTACTGGACACCCCGTACATATGTATATCGCCGAAGTTTACTTGCTGCACTGCAGTAGTAACCTAGTCGCCCCTTCATCCCCCCTATGCCAGTACCATGTACCCTGTGTGCATCTCTCTCTCTCCCTCTCCTCTTCACTTTCTGCCTTCCATGTGCATGCATGGTTTCATCTCTCTCTTTCTCTCTCTCCTCGTTCTGCACCCTATATCTCCGTCTCCCTCCTTCCCATCCCTCTCCATCCCGGAGAGCAACCGACCAACCCCCATCCCCCTTTTCACTCCGCACCAACGTCCGAAAATGGATTCCCTACCTGGACCTGGAATGGTTTTCGAAAAGTTTTGCTCACATGCGGCCACCTACGCAAACACACACCACACACGTGACCGCACAGTGTACGCGTATGTACACTGATCCCTATCCGCGCGCGCACCGGCGTACACCAGCACACAGCCACACCTGACAGGTATTACGATGATAGATACGCGCGTACCACTTTTTTCCTTCCTCTCCTCTCCCCCTCCTCTTTCTCTCTTCTCGCGCTCCACCCCGGATCTCTTCCGGTCCTTTTGCAACTGGCTGGCAGTCAGCCAGAATTCACTGGTGCTACCACGAACCAGGACACCAGAGTTCGACGTGTAGCATCTCCGTGGGCAGCGCCATTTCAAAATGAATTTTTCTTCCCTCT
>NW_006263804.1:106536-109903 GCF_000469605.1 Apis dorsata | reverse complement strand
TTTTTTTTTTTTTTTTAGTGTAACCACGGCTTACACGGTCAAACGAGGGCATGATAGGGAAGTTGGAGCCAGAGGACCGCGCGGTTTGTTCAAAAGGATTCGTTTTCAAGGGAGAGAGCATTTTTTCTCTCTCTTTTTCTCTCTCCTTTGGACGGTTCTTTGCGATCGTTTTCCTTGGTTCTTTCTTTTTTCTCTCTCACTCTTTGTTCGTTTCCACGTTCGTCTCACTACTTTCTCTCCTTTTTCCTATTTTCGCCTTCTTTTTTTCTTCGTCTCTTCGCTCTTTCTCTCCTTCTTTCTCTTCTTCTGTTTCGTTTTTCCGAACGATCGCCCGCTTTCGATGTTATTGAAGGGAGTGGATGGATATCGGTGAAACGGTTGTTTGTGAGAGGTTCCTGTATTGGAGGGATACGGTTTCCTGTTACGGTGCAACCGCTTGATTGGGGTAGTTAAAGAAGTTTGATTAATATCGAGGCTTCGGTTGATTAATCTCGAGGTGGATTTGAATTAAGCCAGTTACTAATAGTTATTGATAGTGTCCTCGATTTACGGGTAATTTTGATAAGGCGATTTTGATGGTGTGAAAATGGAGAAAGAAGGAGGGGTTATTCTTTATTGTTTAATTTGGAAGTGAATATTTTTGCAAGAATAATAATTGTTTGTTGTGTTTTATAAATTATTAAATAAGATGTAAAATAAATTGTAAAATAAGTTTTCATTAAGAATTTTTTGTTACACAAATGGACGAAAAGTATTGGATTAAAGAAATTATCAAATAATTTTCAATCTTTTTGTATATTTTTAAAAAATTGAAACTTATATCTTTTCTGTACGAGAAGGTTGTGATCGAATTTCACAGAGGAAATTTCCCTTCTATTTTTAAACTGTCAAATAAATAAAATATATTTTTCAACGTGAATTCATTTTTAGAATTTTACCAATTAAAAAACTTCTAATTAAACTCCCTGTACATTATTTATTCCAATTTTCATAAAAATTGAATTTTAATTCTTTTTTAATAAACTGGAATATTTAAAATAGAATTTAAAAAAATATAATAGAAATTAATGAATTTTTTGAAAATTTTTTTTTAATTTACAAAATGTAAATTATTTTTTCATAAAAATTCGAAACTTGAAACAGAAATAAATTTTAAACAATATCAAAAATAGCATGTACCATCCAATAGTTAATAAATCTTCAATAATCTATAAACGAAACGACTCAAAAATTTGCACAGTACCTGAAAAAAAATTGTTATTGTCGTTATAATATAAAAGAAAAAAAAAAACTATAAAATATATATTCTACATACCCAAGGATTAATAATAAAATTCCTTCACCAATAATGTCACCAGAAAAAAGGAAAAAAACGGTTAGAAGCCACTAAAATTTACATTACCCTGTACCATTCGTGCAAAAGAGGGGAGCGATCGCGCGATAGAGCCATCGTTTCGAGTGCTCCATAACGAGCCTTGAAATTCTTTTCGGTGCAAGGGATGCTCTCGAGCTTTACCCCTCCGGTCGTGTGTAAAAGATACGTTCCAACACCGCGCCACCCGTTAAAGGGAAAGTTCGCTCAGCGGTTCCGTGCATAATCGTAAAGAAACAATGTTGCGAGAATCGCAACACGAGGGGGAGAGAGCACGAGATCCGCCGCCCATTTCGCCTCGTCGCTTCCGCTTTTCGTGTTCCTTCCTCCCTTGCGGCCAAGGACCAGCTTTAAAGCGTTTCAAATTAGCACGGGGGAGGGTGAGACAAGGAAATTTAAATGGTTCACTTTGGGAGTGGAATGAATTAATTCGTGGATTTTTTACCGTGTAATTAAAATTTTGGAATAATAATTAAAGTTTGTTATAATGTGAAAAGGAATTTGCGTGTATTTCCTTTTTGCAAATGATTTTTAATTTTCCATATGGCATGCTTGGAATAGATACATTCTAGATTTTTGTCCATAAATATCCAACACGATCTTGTTACATTTAATCATACGATTAACGCGATAATTAATAAACTGATTCAATTATATATATTTAATAAGAACATTTGATAAATACTATGAATTAATATTCTATTACGTATCTATCTCATGCAAATATTCATGCAAATTTTGCAAGAATAACGTTTAAGAATAATAGATCAATTAATCAAGCTTTATTCCTTTAAAAATACCCACAAATTACTCATTCCACATTTCAAATCCACACCAATTCCAAACTTCTTTCGACCATCTCGACTCATTAAACTAAAATTCTCTCTCCTTTGCCCTCAAAAAAAAAAAAAAAAAAAAAACACCAAAAAGAAAAAAAAACAGCGAGAACAAACGTTATTCCCCAGATCCTTTTCCACTATCCGACCCGGACAAAGGTTGTCCAAAACCTCGAGCTACATTTTCCTCCCTGAATCGACAAAAGAACAATCGATCTTTCTCATCGCAGTTGGACGCGTTCCCGTGGCATCAGGCTACCTTCAAATTTCCCCCTCTCAAAGCGTTCAGCCGCGTCACTGAAAAGGAGAGAGAGAGAGAGAGAGGGAGAGAGAGAAAGCACGGCGACAACAAACGCCCACCATAGCCCTCTATAAGAGGAGCAGCCTTTTGTCGAGGTTCCATAGAGAGGCTCGTACGTTATCGCAAGTACGTAATCGTAAAGACTTAAAGTATAACGCCGTCGGGTCCTTTCTTTCGCCGGAAACTGAGTGCCGCCTCATCATCCTTTCCCTTCTTTATCCTTTCTCCCTCCTTCTTTCTTTCTCTCCCTCCGTATCCCATTCCATTCTATCGCGGCCACGAAGGCGACCCCTCTTGGGCTCCGACCCACGAGAGAGAAAGAGAGAGAGAGAGAGAGAAAGAGAATTTTCAGGGTCCGATATAAAAGACAAGAAGACGGTCCGCCAGAAGCCAGGAAGCGTGGAGGCAGACGAGAAATTCTTTGTGAATTTTTCAGACTGCAATGAATTACTCGCGATAGTAAGGTTGAACGAGCTCGTGGAAAAGGAGGGGAGGTTGGGGGGAAAGCTCGAGAAGAATTGGAGCACGAACCGTGATAGATTTGAACCGTGGGGTTGGTCGTGCGTTTGGTTTGTTTATTTATTTCGCAGTCGAAAGAGAATTGATTCATTCGATCTTGTCCAAGTTTTTTAAGTATTATCGATGAGTGTCGATTTTCGAATCTTTTCGTCTTGGATCGTTCTAACGATGGTTTACTTCTCGTTTAGATAGAATGGCTCGAGAAGAATCGTGAGGCTTTTTGAATTTTTTTTAAGGAGTCTTCTTTGAGTAAAGAAGGAAATCAGGAAAAAGAAGAATCACTTTCTGCTTTCTTTTTAATACGAAGGATTCTTTTGAAATTCGATTTAGAAATTCAAA
>NW_006263804.1:104754-106299 GCF_000469605.1 Apis dorsata | reverse complement strand
TTTTTTTTTTTACTAATTTTTCAATTACTTTTTTTCGTGCATTCAATGAGGAATAGGGTTAAAAAATTTCTATTAAATAATAATATCGATGTAAAATTACATTATCAATAATTATTCACATACGATAGAAAATATTTTAGGAATATTCAAGAAATTACTGAAGCGTCGTATTAATTTTATGCCAGGTCAATAATTTTCCCCAAGCTTAAAGGCTCTTCTCAAAATTTTCAAACTTGCTAATTCAGCACAAAAATGTTACTATAGCTGGTAAAATAGAAAAAGTGATATATAATAGGTCAAGTGGATTGTTCTGGTTAACTGATCATATATTAAAGTTAATAGTATGTACTTTAAATTTACGTTCTCTCTAACAGAGTGAACGGAGAACAAACATGATGATCGATTTCACGAAACAGGCACGAAAATCTCTTGGAATTTTATTTCGCGTGTTTCGAGTGTCAAGAGAAAGAATTAAAAATCATTTTTAAAATTCAATTTTAAAAATTTTTTTTTGCAAATCTAATTCAGCAATTAAAATAAAAATTATAAATTAAAAATTTATACAACTTATTGTATATACAAAACAATTTTTTATAAATATATTACACCGATGGTTAAGAATTACGGTGTAATTTTTCAATGTAAAATATTACGTTTCCAAACTTAATTTTTAATCACAATATTTTATAAACTATATCACCTTTTATTATATTAGAATCTTTTTTGAATATTAGCCACTTTATTTATCATTCAATAATATATAAACAATCAATATTAAACAAAATTCAAAGTACATTACTATATCCATCTATCTATCTATAACTATTCTTCAATAATAAATATTATGAATATTAACTATTTTATTTAGCAATTAATTCAATTCACGATCAATAAAATAAGTTTTACAAGAAATATTAGTAATAATCTTCTTATCTTCCAATATATTAATATATTTTAAGCTTTCTTCTTCTTCATCACGATCGATGAACACTTCTCTCTGAATAACGAAACTTTTAAAATTATATTGGAAAGATCAACGACCCAAAGATTCTTCCAAAACATTCAAACGACATCGAGGCTTCCTCCGCGTGTCCTCGAAAATTCTCAGCCTCTTGTTAGAGCGCAACGTCACAGTTTCATGAGGATCCAGTTTCAGAGTCAAGCACTTAAAAGCAGGTTCGTACACGATGAAGTTCGAACACGTTGAAAGTTGGACATTTAACCGCCGTTTGTCGAGTCAATCGTTCAGATTTTCTTATGCAAGGATCGAACCGTGCCATTAACGTTAAAACGTTTACTTTCGACAGTTGGGAAAGCGATCAAAAAGTGGGTGTTCTCGGCTCATAAATGGAACAAACAATCTTAGAGTCGTACTCGCGCGAAATCCTGATCGAAATGCGAGGAGGTGAAGTTGTCAATGGAAGGGATCGACTTTTTGATCTCCATAATTTCAAATTACACTTCTTCTCATGATAAAATCAATATATTAAATTGTCAAGAATTTACAATTCGTAGAACATTTCATATTTTTCCCGATGATTAAAG
>NW_006263804.1:96183-104574 GCF_000469605.1 Apis dorsata | reverse complement strand
AAAAAAAAAAAAAAAAAAAAAAAAAAAAAAAAAAAAGATACGAAGAATTAAAGAATTAAAATCTCTCGAGATGAAAATTGTTATAGTCGATGTAATTCCAAAAAGTGATTTTGCAGTAGAAATTGCAAATTCTGAGAGGGACTTGTACAGCTAATACTTGAATATTTTATTCGGTTCAATTTTCTCGCGTTTAATGCGCCACTTTCGCGCGGAACGCGACCACGGAAACAATTTAATTCCCGCCGACCGATAATCCGGGCCGAAACAAAGGCGCGAACGCTAAATTTCATTTTGCACCCGTGACATCATCCTCCACCACGAATAATACCTCTGATGAACGTACCACAAACACGAAATGTTTGAACATGCCGAAATGTTTGAACGTGTCGTCACACGTCGAAATTATTGTACAATAGTTGGCAGTGATCTCGCCCCCAACAGTGGCTAGAATAAATTTTATTTTTCCTTTATAGATACTGTATAAATGTACACAAACGATCCACGAAACGAAATGACTTTTATTATCGCGTTTCCAATACCACGAAACATGTACAAACAGAGTTTTTAAATATTCCTTCTTCGTATAGATTAAAAAATTACAACCTGAATTCAACAATATTCTAATACAACCACCGATTGTTATCAGTAACATACTTGCACATAACCTGATAACAGTTAACAATTAATTAAATATCAATTAGTAAAAGCGATTCACCCACGAAATAACATTCCATAATAATGGCGAATAAAATCCTTAAACGGCCTGATCTCTTATCCATCCTTCGTAGATCCTAGATTAAAACCCACGTGTCCCATGCTCGCCACCGCATCATTATTACACCGATTAAAAGCCATAAAGCGAACGATACGAATTGGAAATTCAATTTACCTGATAGTCCATGTAGTTCCCGTAGCCCATGTGGTTGCAGGTGCAGGCACACGCCTGGATGTGCCTCCTCATGTCCAACTCGACCTCCTCCCCGCAGACACCCCTGCTCGCCGCCATCATTGTATCGCCCATGCAGTAACCACTGGTGCAATACATCCTGGGATCGGTCTGGTCCAGGTATCCGCCACCGGTGTCGTCGTATCCGAGCCCGCTGGCGCACCTGGAATCCGAGGTGTATCCCACGCGAGATTGGGGACGCTCCTCGTATCCCAGCCTGGACTGGGGCCGATGGAAGCTTGGAGGTACATCCTGCGACACGAGCAAGATTTTGCTGTAAGCTGGTGCCCCTTCACCCGATGAATTATTGAGGAGGGTGTGGGATGGAAGTTTGGAAGGAAGTTTGAGCGCGGAGTGAAAGGTTTGGTTGGTTGAAAGGGGTGGTTGGATTGCTTTAACTACGTGGTTCCGTGGTATTATTGAGCGAAGGAGTTAAGAATTGTCGGAGAGACGGATACCAGAACGAGAGAGTTTTAATTAAATTAAACAGGTTTGTCGAACAGGTTTGTTTTATCGAAACGAGGAATTTGGAATTTTAAATATTCAAGGACAAATATATAATAGTAGAGTATAATGATTTTTAAGTATTTTGAATAAGATTTGGTTGAATGGAACTTTTAATGTATATTTCATTTCTGGATTGGAGCAAGTCAATGAAAATCTTTATTCACTTTTTTTAATTACACCAAGTTTGAAAGACGATCTTAAGTTAAAGGCAAGAGCAGTGGAGGAGGTCAGAAAAGATATATTTTTTGCTTTTTTTTTCTTACAAATATTACAAGAGAAGAAAATTGATTCGAAATGAAAAGAAATTATCGATGATATGAAATTTATCTTGCGAAACTTTTACAAAGTAATATCAATATTTTAATACATGAATTTGATAAACTTTAATAAAAGATATCTGTCAGATCCCAGAACCATAATCTCTTCAACATCAAAAATATTCTATTTTCCAATTACTTCGCAATCGACATCGTCCACTTCTAATTCATTACCCAACCAACTCAGCAACGTTCCCCGTGATGAGGGATACCCCCAGGAAATGTCTTAGCGATAGTAACGGCGCACATTCCATTGACCTACATCGTTCGAATTCTAATCAGCCCTCATTCCGTATGAGTAATCTGCTACCCTATAATTCTTCGCGTTGAAAAGCGAAGAGGGAGAGACAACGGATATCGATTTCAATTTGAAAATGGTCTCGATCCGGCGAAACACACCACGGGGAACTTTTGGCCATCAGGCTTTGTTCTTGGGAAGTGGACGATGAACACGATTCTTGACAAAAGGAAGTCGTCTTATCTTGCCGGAGAGGATATTGTTCGTTCATTGTTTATTTCTCTCTAAGCTATTTTTATGAATTCATTTTTTTTTTTTTTTTTTTTTTTTCCCTAAGTATTTTTTTTAAATTCTTTTTTTTTTTTTTTTTTTTACGAACGAAATTATATATTTCAAAAGATGCAAGAAGTTGAAGTCTTGAAACGAAGGAAAAATGGAATCGAAGATCTATCCTGTATGTATTCGAAGTAATACTTCCATTTTGCCTTCGTGAACGACGCATTGATTTGTCATTTGCCGAGATGAAGGTAGACAGTTTCCCTCTTTGGAGAATGGCTTTTAAGAATGGCAATAGAGGAGGAGGAGAAAAAGGGAAATCGGTTCGATGACCGCCCGCTTCGACACCGAACGACAATGAAACACTTCAGAGAAACATTATCGATCCCTCGCGATTCTTTCGTCATCGAGGTTTCCTCTTCTTTCTCTTTCTCTCTCTCTCTCTCTCTCTTTCTCTCTTTGTGTCGCAGAATCTCGTAAACGTTACAAGTATCGAGAATCGTTACGATCCATTGTTCCATTGTTGATGTATTTTCAGAAGTACTTTTTTAATTCGATATTTTGAATTAGCATTTCTATTTTATTTTCAAATCGATGCAACCGATTTTTCTTTCTTTGGAATCTTTCAAATGATTTATACAGAATGATTGAACGATCAAAATATTAAAATGATGGAAGAAAAATTGAATGAAATTAAATAAAATTTATATCTTTTCATATCTTATTATTTTTAAAATTTATTCGAGAAATAGAGGGAACAATCGAAATGTTTTTTTCGTTTTATTCCAATATTACTGAGATGTAAGGAGCATCCAAAGTGTCCATAACGTTTAAGACGGTACAGAAATTATGAATGGCCTTGCAACCCAGTGACCTATATTTCCTCTTGGAAAAAAATATGCGCTATGTTCTTCCAGGAATCTGTCTGGAATTTGAGATAGGTCAGTGAGACGAGAGATCAGAATAAGCAGCGAGAAGAGAATCAATGTCGAAAGTAATATCGAGATGAATGGAAAAAGCACGTTAAAGGGGATGATCTCTAATAACTTTTCACTCGTCCATCGAAAGTAACTATGTTCCTTCCTTAAACCGATTTAAATTTCAATCGAGCTCGAGGCAAACGATTAAACCGATTATATTTTCCTTGTAAGAGAATATATTTAAAATAAACGAAAAGGCAACATTTTAAAGGGCAACATCCCTTCCCTCTAATTCCATTAATAATAACCCTCGGAATCACACCCACTTAAATTTCAACACGATTCATCTTTAAATCGCACCCAATTCGATACATAATCGAATTAATTAAAATACGCAAAAAAAGAGAGAGAGAGAGAGAAAAGAAAAATGTTCTCCTCGTTTCGCGGGCATTGAAAATTGCACAGTCGAGCAATGGCTGGACAGGTGGCTGCATTCCCGGGCTTATTGCCGGGAAGAATAAACGTTGATTTATTTCTAACAGGGTAGCATTTCCCCTCCCCCTCGACTCGTTGCACGTTGCCCGAATTTCTAAAATATAGGGAGGGAGGGGGGGAGGGGGACGGAAACGCGCGGGACGGGGAAACTGGGCCAAATCGATACCGGGCCAAATATACGTAGGTACCGGCACAAAAGTTCGAACTTGAAGCGTGCATACCCCCTTCTCCCCTCCCCTCCACCCCGTGGTCGAATCAATTTTCGGCAACCGAAAGGCCGTAATGGCCGACGGGGGGAGGGGAGGGAAGGGAAGGGAAGATTTCGAGGCCGGTGGCCACCGGCCAACCGTGCCTATTTCTGCCCGAGAGCCCATGCCTTTCCACCTGATGAACACGCAGGTTTGCTCTTCGATATCGCAGCCGCGATACGTGGAGCAATCGAGGGGGGAGGGGCGTGCCTGTGTGTTATTACTGTACGTAGATGCGTGATGGTCGTCGTTAATGACACGTGTTCGATTCGATGGTGACGGGTCGATGAATAATTGGATTGGGCAAGGTGGACGTATGAGGGGGAGGAGGGGGACGTGGTGACAATTTGATCGGGAGGGAGGGATGGATATATGGATGAGGATATATGGGGTAGCTGGCAATGTTTTTCTCCAGTTTTCAGGGAGGTGAAAACGAAGAGTTTGCAAGGTTTATTGTTATTATTATTATTATTTATCTTGCAGAGAGAAAAATAGTTTTGTATATTATTGTAGGAAATTGTTGTGAGTCGAATCGAAATGTTTAATGTACTTGTGTAGTCTGTTCAAATTCTTAATTTATTTTTTTGATAATGCGGTTCTCCCCGATATTTGAAAATTGTTTAATTTATGGCTCGTTTTAAAACCTATATTTCAGAGATTTGGTTCTTCCCAACGGATTAAATTCGGGACGAATTTGTGCTGCCAATTAATTCTGATAATTCTATTATATTATTGTATTATCAACAGTTTTGCACTTGGAATACCAGTTTTTATTGGCCATGTTTATTCATCGCCTAATACGAAATTATACGAGGCCATATTTATTTGTATTTGTAGAGATTTTAATCGATGATAATTATCGATTATCAATTACAATTTTGCGATAGGGAATCTGGATTTCATCCAGGTTGAAAATTCCATTCAAAGAAATTACACAAAATGTATAAATTAACGATATAAAAACACGGTATAATCGTGCAATTTTTATCTTCGACGATATCAAATTATATTCAAAATATATGTTTCATGATTTTTATTGTGATAACCAATTTCATTTCTCAAATTAACAATTTCAACATTTTTCAACTTGCAACTATCTCGCGTTAAACATTTGGATTCAACTTCTCCAATCAGCGCAACACACTTCGCGAAAAGAATACTTGAAAAATTTCCCTCGAGGGGAGTTTGAAAAATCAACAGGAATCGAATCGAACTCGACAGCTGTTCAACAACCAGCTTTCTGACTGAATTCGAATTCTCAAAGTTGAAACACTGGATTGGAATAGATGTCAGTAATATTCGCAATTCGTTATTGTCAACGACAAATCTTTCTGCCGTTGAACGTAACGATACACTTCACTTGACAACCAGGTCGTGGAATGGGAAGAGTATGGGGAGAAAAACAATTTTTTTCACTCCCTTTTGAAATATATTTTTCCCCCCTCTCTTTATTTCTATTTTCCTTTTTTTCTTTTTCTTTTTTTTTTCTTTTTTTTTTGTTTCTAAATCGGTATAACGTTACGATTCACGACGAATATATTGTTGACAGTGATGAATATTCCTCTGATATTGGATGTAACGGTAGCACTTCGACTGACAATTGGGTCGTGAAAACGGTAAGGAAGGATCGTGATTCTTTTCGTTTAAATATTTTAGAACGGGTGGAAAATGTATCTGTTTCCAATAAAGTATATGATGCAAAGGTTGGAAATGAAACAAAATTTTACCAAAGAGGTTCCAAATTTTAATACATTGCATTCAAATAATTCAAGTAAGATAATGTCTGATTATTTTTTGTCTTGTATTAAAAAATACAATTTAAGTTATTAATAAAGTAATAAAGTAATCTTTTTTATTTGATAAAATTTGATTGAATTTCTATACTCTCCTGTGATCATATTATCAATGTAATAAAATGTAAATCGATTATAGATTAATAAATGATTTATCTTTGATCTGCTATATAAGGTGCTATAAATATATGCAAAATATTTGAGAAATATAGCTCGTTATTTCATATCCAATCGACCTCTAAAAGCCACTCGTTTATGAATAACGTTACAAGTGGCCTTTTCTTTTGTATTTTCAATACATACTTCAACTATTACTTGATAAATTTCAGACAAAGAATATACTCCTCCCAAATTTAAGATTTTACTATTTAAAGTATTGAATATGCTTAAGTACAAAAAAAACAACAGTTAATCGCCATAAAAATTAGTAAAGATTAAAATAATTAGTTTTTGTAATCTTTTATGAAAGTTAATTTTGAATGAAATGAAAATTTTAATATATATTTTAGAATATATGTCTTTCATATGAAATACACTTGAATGGATTATTTAATTTATAATTGTTTACCTTGCACAACCTTAATTATAAATCTACAAGATTTTTTCATCAAAGAATCATAATAAACTTATTTAATTCTTTATTTTATTTATCCTTTATTTATTTTTAATTAAAAATGAAACGATTATCACGTTTTAATCTCATATCCATTCAAACCAACCAGCCAGAAGATTATTTCATTAGTTTCAATTCATTTTAACCAATTTTTATCTTAATCCATCACTTTTTCATCAAAGAGAAAGAGAGAGACAGAGAGTTTCATTTGCATTCTTTCATATTAACATATTTTATTTCATCGCCCAATATTTGATCAACGAATTTAAAATTATTAATACTTTCTAATTGCATCTATTTGATTTCGTCTCATCATCGTTTCACCCGATTTTCACCGCGGAATTTTCAATAATCAAAGGATGCGTAAAAGAAAGGAGAGAGAGAGAAAATAAAAAACAAAATAAGAAAAACACAAATTCTCGTGTATTTCTCTCTTAATAATACGACGACAAAGCGTATAACTCGTTGTTCTTGGCAATCATAATTTCGGTTTCACAAAACCTTTCTGTTCATTAACAACTGTTACTTGGAAACTCGGTGGAGGGTAAATGAGTAACACCCGGAAAATATGTATAACAGTGGGAATAGTTTAAGGCGTAACGACGCGTTTCCATGAAACGCAGCCGCGTTAATATTACTCAAGCTCAAAGCAATATGCGCATATCGTTAATTTTAGGTGCAACGAAATAGACGACGAGCAGTAATGCTCGCTGAAACGAGGATCAAAGTAAATGTACGTTGCTTAGGAATTTTAAAAACGAGAACTAGAGGTTTCATTGAAACGAGGATGGCACCACGTTGTGCTTAAAGGAAAGAAGAATGTGGAAACCGATGACTCAGGGAATAGGCAGATTACTATCACGAATTTTTCATTCATTTTCTTCTACTTCATCGTCGTCGATTTGTTTGATAAACACGTTTCTCGTTTTTTAACCAACTGATTGTCTGTTCGCGATTATACGCATATATTTCTTCCGTCTGACTATGACTGGTATATATGGCTGGTCTATTCCACTTGATCTCTTGGCTTGCGTGGCTGGCTAGTGCTAGTCTGAATACGAGGCCATGCTCTATTCCACCGGCTCGCCAATAATTGCCCTATTCTACTTGTAGGACAAAGCCAGACCTGTATCACTTATCTCGCAATAATTATTCTATTGCTCCAACATATTTTACTTGATTTTATTTATTATTTTTATTTATCTCTAACCGTTATTATTATTATCCTTTCCGGCAAAAAAGTAACGAATAAAATATTATTCTCTAACTTCTTGATTAACAAGAGATATCAAGAGGCATTGTAATAACATTTACATCCCGTCTAAACCTCTGGCCAGATTCCATAAAATCGCCAACGAACACTGAACAATAATCGTCCAAGAAATTAGCCCCAGGTGCTTCGAATTAATGCCCCAATTAGAAGCGTTTCAGGGCCGCGTAAGGTCGATGTAAGTCTTTAACGTTGCACCAACTACTCCCCAACCCCGCACACAGAGAGGGGAGCGGGTCTTGGAATTAGTTAAGCCGAAATGGCTCATATTGCCTGGCGTCAGACTATCGAACAAAGTTTCCACCCCGCTGAATCATCAGCGGCTTTAAAGTTTCCCCTCTCCCCGCCGCTAATTAACCCTCTTCCCCTCCTCCTTCCCCCAACGCGAGAAATTTAATTTCCAGCGTGCAATAATCGTAAATATCAGGATCGAGAGGATCGCGCGACGAACTCGTTCAATTCTATCCCGCCCAATTAAAGAAAGGGTGTACCCTCCCCCTCTCTCTATAAACCGAAAATTAAATTTAATTTTAGCGCGCGCGACGTTAACGAAGAGGAGGGAATAATCGAGACAAGAACGATTCCTTCCTGGAAAGAATCTTCGATCAAAAGGATTGTTCCTCGAATTGTTACATTTTTACCTTCGACTCCGTCGCACACTATCCACGATATCCACACTATTACGACACTACGTACCTGAGGATAGGCGTCCTCCTGGTAGGGGGTCCTGCGATGACACTCGTCGTAGCACCTGCCATCATATCCGCT
>NW_006263804.1:95549-95932 GCF_000469605.1 Apis dorsata | reverse complement strand
GCCGGCTGCTCGCGGCGCTTGGTGCACCCTCTCCTGGGGACCGGTCCCGTAACCGGTTCCGCCGGAGTGATGCATCGTACCTCCCGTCCTTTCACTTCTCCACGGGAACCACGATCACTGCATCGTCNGCGAACGAACGATCGACGCCGCGCACCACGTCTTCGCTGGCTGCCGCGTCTCGCGCGGGCCCATCGTCACTTTTCACCGCACCCCGCCGTCTGCACCATCCCCGCCGCCCCGAATCACCCGATCTAACCAGGGCCCAACGTGGTCCTGGATGGATGATGGACAGGGTGAGACAGGGCAGAACTGTCTCACCCCCGTCTGGTCAACTGTCTCGAGCCTCCCTCTCTCGCCCTCGGTTGTCGAGAGGGGAGAGAATT
>NW_006263804.1:86145-95381 GCF_000469605.1 Apis dorsata | reverse complement strand
TTGAACGAGGAATTTATATTGTCTTTTTTTTTTTTTTTTTGAACAGAGGCCGATTGAAATGAAGTAAAGAATATGTATGACAACCGAGGGTTAGAGTCGAGGTTCGATATTTTGGAGGATAGAAAGAAACTCGATTAAAGATTTTGAAAGATAGATATATATTGATTCAATATCTGGGATGGATGTTTGTATGATTTTTTTCTTACTTGGAAAAACAATCCTATGCTAAATAAGTGATTTCATTTTGACAGAAGAAGCTTTTTCTAGAATTAACTACAAGAAGAGAATAGAAGAAGAAGAGATACGAAATTGGACAGCATATCTATAATAGTCCTTCGTTGTTGAATTTCAGTATGGTCAAAATATAAAAAGTGGAATGGAAGATAATAAATTTCAGGGTAGTTTGTTGAAATAAATAAGAAGAAAAAAAGATAAAAAAATTTATGCACGAGAGGAGAGAGATATTCTATAATCCTCGATTGATTTTAGTGTAGATTGTATAAGAATTGGCAAAGTTTAACAGGATGAAGGGATAGGAAGTTTCGAAGTTCGTAAAAGGGAAGACTTGGTGGTGCTCCTCTGATCTTGGATTTTCTTACTTTTTGTAAAGTTCGATAAGTCGAGATTAAGCTTTCGCAAGTTGAAGGAATTTGTTGTAGAAATTGCAACAATAAATCGGCAACTTTTCTTATTTTCGTTTCAAATATTTGGAAATTTGTCAATCGATTAGAAAGAAGACATAAATCTTCTTCTTCTGCATAAAAAAAAAAAATCTTCTGCAATTGTACAGCCAATCAAAAGAAAATTTCTCTATTTTCGTAAAGTAGATTTCTTCCCTTCTTCAAATTTACTTTCTTCAAATTCTTCAAATTCTTCAAATTCTTCCTGACTAATTTCAGATCAATCTATTTTCATATCAATCAAGAGAAAATGTGAATCGATTAATATTATTATTACGAGAGATAATAAAACTAGATCTAATTTTCCTATATCCGCACACAAGAGAAGAAAATATTCTTCATTATTCCACGGATATCCAAATATCATCGGATACAAGAAGAAAACAAATAGATTCGAGGAAAATCTCTCCAATTATAGGTTCGTATAATGCGAAAGTATCGGCTTCCATCGAATTGGGCACGATCGTGCGATTCCAATTTACCACAGGTTATTCCTCGTACGAGGCCATTATTTTCTTCCACATTTCTTGCACACAGAATGTTCTGGAAATACTCTCTTCCATCCTCCCCTTCTCTATCTCGAATCTAAAAAACTCGTCTCGGTGAAGTGATATCGATGGATAAAAGGTTGATTCGTTCAATGGAACGATTTCCTGGCGCAAATACTTCGAAAAAGATATCCGCGCGTGAAAAAAGAAAAAGAAAAAAAAAAAGGAAGATCCCGAATTTCGAACAGCCACTCGAGGAGTTCATTGGTTTCGAAGCAATTATCGTGGCCAATGTCGTGTTTCGAATGCCGCTTTAAAATTTCAATCCGTCTTTAATTACGGAAGATTCTCGTGTCTCTCGTTTCACCGTGCTCCTGTTTCGCCACGAAAATCCGACAAGGAAAGGTACTTAAGGGGAAATACGTGCGTTCAACGAGCGTGATGTTTCTTCGTTCCACGGAAGAATATGTTTCATTTAAATCTCTATTGATTTGGAATTTTCCTCGTTTCTGGGGAAAATTGAAATTTTTACAATTTAATTTGGAGATTAGAAGTTAAAAATCGTGGTAAGTAAGAGGCAATGGCAGTAAAATGGCAGATAAATAAAATAGAATTTTTAGAATTTATCTACCGATAAATTATTTTTTTTTCATTTTAAACAATTTTTATTAGGACGATGTAGTTCGAAAAGTAAAAATATCCAGCCCAATCATACACATCGAAGATAAAGTCCCTTCAATTTCTTAAAGAACAACATCATTATCCTCTCTCACTATTACCCAGCCAATCGTCGTGAACCTCGAAACTTTCGAAAAGAAAACCCTTGTGGAATAGAAAGTATCCACTTTTGGAGAGGGAAGAAATCGACGACGTGCAGGATGGTATAGAAAGTGGAATTGATGGAATAAAGGCACGTACACCGGAAGTAGAGCTCCAAGGACCTCCGCTTGTGTGGAAACGCGAGAACTGGTTTGAAACAAAAGGGTCTGAGCAGGGGAATTGGTGGTCGAATTGGGGTCAGAAACGATCCCAGGTAGATAGACGTGGACAATACACGTGTGTGTACGCGTGTCTCGCCTGAGAGAAAGAGAAAAGGAAAGAGGGAGAAGAGAAGCGTGCAGAGATTTCGCCTTTTTCCTTCGATGTTCGAAGATTGATGATTCGAATTGTTGAGGATTGATCGCCCTGGGATAATTCGAGATGAATTTCTATACATGACGAATATATTTTTCGACATTGTGGATGTTGTTGTTATTTTATTTTAAATAATTTTAAATAATTATTCGAATGATGAATATAAAGATAAATTATTATATTGTTTTGACAATGCAAATAATTCTTGAGTAATATTATATGAAATATAAATTATTTTAATATATTTACTCAATCTGTAAATATGTTATATTTCTGGTGGGATTTTAATTTAATTTAATTCCTCGAGAGCCGTTTTTTTAAAAGATTTATCGGCCCGGTGAAATCATCGTGGCGATTTATAGCAAAAAGTTTAAATCGTATATGTTCCTTTATCTGTTTCGTTGGACGTGAAGAGTAGGTTTCGAAGTTTGGGATATCGATCTCAGCTGAAACTTTTAGGGCACGTAGCAGGATTCTTCCGCTTTACAAATCACGTATACGTGTATAAGGGCAAATACTGGAAACTTTTTGAATTATTCGTTTTCAAAGTTCAGAGAGTTCTTCGTGACTCAAATACAAGTCACTTGATTAAATTATTAAAATCAATTTGCGTTGCGAGAATAGAGCTCGATACATTTCTATATCATCGTCTCTCTTCGAATTGTATCAAAGATGAAGTTTAAAATTTACCCTCAAAATTCCCAATAACTTAAAATTGTTCGCCCAAGATTAAGGAGCATCCATCAAACATCGTTTCGAAACTGCAACGAGGTTCATATTGCTGACAATTTTAATTAAACCTGCCTAAAGCGTTCACAAAGAGGCAACCCTGCAACCCTGTTAAATCCATAATTCCGAGAGAAGGTCTCCCTCCCCTCCCTTCTCTCCTATTTCCTCTTTGCCGTTGCTCCTCCTTGATCAGAAGGCTTGCCACGAAGGAAAAAGCTCTTCCTTGCTTTCAGCGATCAGAAAGTTCGAATGTAGAGAAATGTAAGAAACGAGAAGAGAAAGAAAGACGGTACGAGAGAAAGAGCGAATATACGAAACGAGTAAGACGAAGAGGAGAAATATGGAATGAGTTGGAGAAAGAGAGAGAGAGAGAGAGAGTGGAGGTAAGAATCTCGTCGGTATGATTTCCTTGGCGTTACCATCCTGTTTTATTCATCACCATAGTCATCGGGATAAGATAGGATTGGTCAGTTTCAGTCCCTTGGTAGCTTATACCGTGGACACTCGATGAACTCGAAGAAAATCTTGTTTTCGTTTCATTATAACCTGTATGTGTGCGCGCGCAGTCGAAAACGAATTTTCTTGGAACAGTCTCAAGTTTCGTTTCCTTTTCACTGAATTCGTGTTTCATTTCATATTTTTGTCTTAATTGTAAACCGTGATCTCATTACATTTTTAGAATTTAAGATTCATTAATTAGAATTTAAGATTCTAAAAAAAAAAAAAAAAAAAAAATGAAACGAAAAAAAAATTAAAAATTTTTATTTTAATTTTTTTTATTTTTTTTTTTTTAATTTTAAACCGTGATCTCTTTTCATTTTTTGAATTTTAAATTTTTTAATTAAAAATTAAGATTTTAAAAAAAAAAAAAAAAAAAAAATGAATCGTAAGATAAATTGATAATTTTGATTTTAATTCTTTGTATATTTTATTTATATAATTTAATTAATTAATGTCGTTAGTTTCGGTAAATTATTATCTATCGTTAAAATCTTATTTTTAATTTTTCAGGTAAATATAATAAATTTAATTTTAAACTAGAGTGGATGAATACAATTATTGATATTTCTCTCCGTGAAAATATTTTTTCAAACTGTATATTTTTCTCAAAGAAATTCTTTTTCACCTAGGAGTAATTTTCATTAAAAATATTTCTATCCTAATAATTTATTTTTAGAGAAATTTTCTCTAGCAAAGTAGTTTTACACGAAGATGTAAGTAGAATAGAGCTTTTTGTAAATAAACAATACTTATTTTGATCCAAAATGCAAATTGAATAATAAATATAAAGAGATAAAACTGAGATAATTAAGAGATGTAAAATTGTGCTTCTCAATTCGTCTAAAATAATGATTCCTCTTCTAAGTTCAATTTTCCTTGATTTTCATAATTTTCATTTGAATTTATTTATACATTTCTCGAAGATTTTATCCGATTACATTTAATTATAACGGCAATTGTATTTACTTCCTCATTTCCTTTTCATCGAATTACACAAGTTTTCAATTTTCAAAATATTTCTCCATTTAAGAGTTACTTGAAATTAAGATCTCATTCCATTCTATAGAGTTTCTCACTATGTTCATTTGCAAAATATCTACTTCAATTGGTGTAGGAACAAATTATGAATAAAGGAACATTGAACGTCCGTTTATTAAAGAAACATTAATTTCCATCCAAATATTATTCAGAAACATAATTTCTAAGGCATCTTTTCTCGCTTCCAATTATCGTTATCCATTTTCCTCTTCGCTATCAAAACTTTTGTTTTAATGTATTTCGACAATTGATCTTTGATGAGAGGAACATTAATCACTTGTTTGTTGAAAAATATTATCTATTTTTCTAAAATTACACTATCAATTTCCATCTTTTCAATTTTTGTAACTTTCATTTTATCTGAAAGTTGATAAAAGAACATTTATTATTATTTTTATAGTAGTATTAAATTCGTGAAATACAAATTTCCAAAATTCCATAGAAATACATTAACTTATCGAACACTTGTATTTTTCATAAGAAAATATCTTTCATTCTAATATTATTTTAAAACATCCATTTTAATAAATAGACAGAAAAATACTTATCATCTATTTGTTAAACATTTTTCCAAATTCTTCCAAATTTTTCTACATTTCTTCAAAGCTTAAAAACCTTTCAACTTTCAGTTTCAATTTATTTAATTCATCTTCTTAAAAGGAACATTTCCCATTTACGTACACATTACACAAAATATTAGCCCTTAAAACAATCAATCCCCCACAATACTCAAAACTCCTCTTGGATTTACCCAACAGCTCCCCATAAAAAAGACATGCACTATTTACCCTCTTCAAAGCGCCAAGCCCCATTTAAATATCCCCAGGAATACCGCGCAAGCATCTCTCCCTCCCCTCTCATATCGAACGACTTCGAAACACGCAATTTCTCGCATTGCCGCCGCGTTGAACCGCGAATAATTCGCCTCCGGATTCCCGGAGGCCGTTTACACGCAGGAATTATCATCCATTGGCGCGAAATAAAGGCGACGTTGATCTTCGAACGCGTAAAACTCTTCCGTGTCTTCGAGTTTTCTTTAAATTCGTCCATAACGATTCGACAATCGAATACAACTTTTTTTTACCAAATGGAGAATTAAAAATATATTTGTTTTTCGTTATATTATGTAGGAAAATGTAATAATTCGAAAAGTAGAAGTAAACGAATGATTGAATAGATGCAGAAATAGAACATTGATCTATAAATAAATATACTTAAATATTAGTAGTAAACGGTCACGTGGCGCTAGTGTCACGTCACGTGATAAAAACTTAATAATACTTGAATACTATGATGTATGATATATTTTTCTTTTTATACGCAATGATTACGTAAATATAATAACATTTATTATTTGAATATATTGAAAAGAAATCGACAAATATATTTAACAATAATTTTCCACACACCATAATATCCAAATAATTAATTGTAATCAGATAATTTTCTCTCTTGTTGAATGGGAAAATCCGTTTTGGAGCGAGAGGATTCCTCTTTTATGTCGAGCTTCCTCGAGACGTGGTGGCATTCGTCTTTTCGCCAGGATGGCGATCATCAATCTTGGACAGCGAGGGTAACACGTTCATCTCCCAATTACGTGGTCCTTCCTTCCAGGGAAGAAGATTTGCATCCCGAGATCACTCTTCGATAAATCGACTTCTTGGACGTGCATCTTCTCGGCATCTCCTTCGCTTCGAAATGGGGGATAAACTTGCTGACGGGGCTTTGTGAAGAGAGCGCTTCTTTCTATTTTTCTTCGTTGCTTTTTGCAACTTCCTTCCTTGGTGGAAGGATTATTATCGCGAATTTTCATTCGTTTCACCGTGATTTGGTTTTGCTATTCGTATGAGTGTAGCACGTACGAAAAGGGATCCTTTGGGGATCAGAAAACATTTTCCATTCGATAATTATTATATTCAGTATTATATTCTATATAAAATTTCACGTATATAATATATTTATAAAAAAAAACAATGTAATGTATATTTATGTAAAACAATGTCTAATGTATATATAATATAATTTTGAAATTGGTTTCTCTCTCGTGAAATGTTATTGATTTATTTTACCGTTTAATTAAAGTGTCGCGCCTGTATTTTTGCCTGAAATGGAAAGATCTAAACGTACCACCATAGATACTATAATAGGTTTTCAATTGATGCAATCCCGTTTTCATTTAATGTTTTAATATGAAATTCAATATATTCGTACGATCATCTAATTTATATTAATTTCTGAGAGTGTTATAAAGGCCATTATAAAGGAGATTCAACGAATTCGGGCATCAAACGCGTTTTATGATATCCATGTATCGAGCAGTCATGTGCAACAAATTTTCGTTTCTAAAGGTGGAAAAATCCAGATCCCTGGTTTCCCTGATAATTTCCATTCATCTTTCAGAAAACTAATCGTATGGAACATTAATTTTGCCCTACAAGATATAAGAAAAATAATTTATAACTATTAGAGGGATATTCTTTAAATAGAAAAAAAAGTTCTAATACATGTAGATTGAACAATTATTATCTCCAAAGTTGTTAACAATTTTTTGTGATATTTCAACTGAAATAGTATTCTATAATGTTCTCAAATTGCTACAATAAAAAATAAAACTGTAATAAGTTTATATCATCAACAATATATACAATATTTTATAATTAACAAAAGTAATAATGAAGAATTTTTTTAATTCACTTATAAAATTCTTTTTAGAAAATTCAATAATAATTTTTCAATTGAATATTATGTTATCAAGAGAAGCTACAATAATAATAAAAAAATTCCAATTATTTTTTAATTATATTGATTCAATGATTCTTATCCTCTTCCTATTATAAAAATTCATTGATAAATTTCCAATTGAATCTATCTATAGTTCTTTCTCAATCAACAAAAGTTGCAATAAAAAAATTTCATTTGCTTTTTAATTCTTCCTTATCCTTTCTTTTCTTTTCATTTCAACAATCTATTAATTACTTTTTCTTAAAATAACTAAGAATAATAATTAAGATCATTTTTCCTTCAGAAAAAGAAATAATTTCTTTTCTTCAAAATCGTCCTTACATAACAGTAAGTTTCAATCTAAAAATCAGATATAATTTTTTTTCTAAACATATACATTTGTACATTATAATAAACAACTCTCTCTCTCTCCATCAAAGAAAAATTCATCTCGACACGAATCTGTCGTCTTTAACGTTCGATCCTCGAAGTAATCGATAACACGTACACTCTAAAAGTTGAACGGTTAATAGAAAGCTCAGATTACGACGTAGAAGATTCAATGGAAAAACCCTTTCCCCCCTCCCAGATATTTCCTCGTCATCGAGGGTTGCTTCTTTGAAAATGCGAGGCGCGCATCCCGCGATGCTTAAGGTGGTCCTCTCCATCAAAGAATTACGACCCGGTTCGTAGCACAAGCGTATACTTGACTGTGGAAAATCCTCGATTTCAAAGGGATAGAGGTGTTGGAGGTTAGAAAGAAAGGGAGAGGAGGGGGTTGTCTTGTCTCTCTTGATCTCGAGAGGGGATGATAAGGATGGGGAAACGAGAAAACTCTCCCTCCAAGGATCATCTTCCAGTTTTCACCTGTACGAGTAAGATCGTTTCATCGTCGCGTGAAAATTTTGGAATTTCTTTCGATCGAAAGGAATGATCTTCTGAAGACATCTTCTACTTTAATATAGCTTCTTTTCCTCCTCCAATTTAACAATTAAATTCCAATTAATTATTTTCCAATTGCCAAGATTTTCCAAGCAAATATACGGTTTGTACATCATTCTCTTACTTTGAAAAGAATTCGTTTACGAGAAAAGAACTTGTGCAACGACTGGTCGCTCATAAACACACGTTTTGGACAAAGAGCCAGTTCCATTTCTCGTAATCGAGCGTAGCTGTAGCTCGTGTCTCCTCTTAATCCCACCAACTCTCTGAAAGTCAATTAAATCACAACTCTGCATCCTCGATTTCGAGCACCATCCTTTACCAGAAGATCCACAAGGATCCTCGATTTCCAAGACATTGTGTGCAAGCTACTACGTTCTCCTCTCTGCCTCTTATCGATCTATCTTGTCTTCCTGTCTTCTTTCCACACGTGTGAAAAAAAATCTAATGTAAATATCTACAAATATCTCTTTGATATACTGTTGATATATTGTTGATGATATTGGTGAAAAAGGATTACATTTTTGGGAATCCATGGATTATTTTCTCGTTTCTCTTCAGGTGCCATGTTTCTGGCATGCCATAGTTGATAAAAATGTAGAAAATCGTGACGAAGTTTAAGATTTCTTTATTTTTATTATCTGTAAATATATTATTATTTGTAAATAAAAAATTATATACATAGGAAAAGAAACGTTAATTGTTGAATAAATGTATTTTTTTAATTTAACTCAGAATTATTTAGAAATAAAATTCAAAAATTATATTCTTTATTAACATTCAATAATAGTTTGGATGTAATAATAAAAATATAATTATAGAAAAGAAAAATTGAATATAAATGTAGAAATAATTTAGATGCATTCATAATAATGAAAAAATTAAATATTTTAATTTTCCATTTATCTCACAATATAGTTATCATTTCGCTATGATTTCGTCTCATGGCACGTGCCAATGTGGAAACTTTTCTTCGAACTATCTTCACGAGGACGTATTCGAG
>NW_006263804.1:82454-85995 GCF_000469605.1 Apis dorsata | reverse complement strand
TTTTTTTTTTTTTTTTTTTTTTTTTTTTTTTTTTTTTTTCTTCTTCCTCAATGGATGATAACTGCGAAACCGATGAGGAAAAGTTTTTTCGAAACTTTGGAACGGGTTGACGTTTTTTTCCCCCTTTTTTCTATCCCAGTGCAAGGGTGGTTTGAGTGGGTAAATGGGGTGGATATTAAAGTTTAGCGTTCTATGTTTCTATCGAATTTTTATGTTTCAATTTAATACTTTGGCTACGTGCTTCGAATGCTTTTTTTGAGTTGGAAAATTTAGACGAAACATGAGAATTTGAGGATGGAGAATGAAAAAAGAAAAAAAAAAATTGGATTTTTCCAAAGAAGAGTTTTTTTCGTATATTCCAATCAATGTATCAAATTTAATTTTTTTAATTTAATTTTTGTTAATCAGGTATATAGCTTCTTTAATTGTAATAATAAACAATTATATGAAAAATATAACAATTATACAATTTTATTAACGAAACTTTAATATTCAAGTATTTCAAATATTTTAAATGTAAAATAAAATACTCTGTTTCGTTTATTTTACATATTATTCAACTATTTCATTTTTATTTGATCGACTAATTATAATTGTAATTTGTTAATTAAATAATTTTTTATTCAACATTGATAATAATAATAATAATAATAATAATAATAATAATAATAATAATAAAAACTCTCGAAAAAGAAGAGAGGAAAAAGAAATAAAGAAATTTGGGAGAAAAAATATCCAATCTAGCATCTTTATACATTTTTGCATAAGAGAGCATATTATTTGAAGAAGCATTTTTTGTTATATTTCAAGAGGGCATACGGATAAAAACGTATTCGAAAGCCAGAGGGAAATATTTTCGATATTTCGAGACGCATGTGGAAACAAATTTTCAAATTTTTCGTGCATCTTCAACGTATTCGCATGGATTCATCAGATCCTTGGTTTCCTAAGTATACCGGAAATTGTAGCTCGAATATACGTGCGAAACGTGTTTCGATATCCTTACAAGATCTTTACGAGCTTTTTACGAGTTTCTCGGTGGAGAAGTAGCTCTCATGGAGATACATATTCAAAATCTGCTGTTTATTGAATTTACCTTCCTACTATAACCGTCATTTTCAATATAGCGAAAGAATTTTTTCTTGTACTAGTATCATTTTCGACTATAATTATTTTTCTGCTCCGTATAGCTTTTACTTGTTACGTTTTCTCATTATAAATTTTGGAAGATTTTTAATCAGATTAATTTAATGCATATATATAGATATTTTAAATGCATTTTGATATTTAATGATAATAAGTTCTTTGTGAGCTATCTGAACGTTAATCATAATCAGTGTTTGTCTCATTTTTGATATTTAAAATTCGTTGACTTAGTTGCAATATTATTGCTATAATTATTGCTCAGAGTTGATATGTAATCCTATATCAATTGGAACCTCATATTTTCATAAAATTCATATTATATTCTCTTTCCTCCATCTGTTGCATCATCGACATAAAACAAAAGAAAAACGTAATAAAATGTAAATATATTATTAAATTATTTTTTATTATAAAATTTATTGGAGTATCATTGCAAAATATAATTAATTTTATTAATTTCTCTCCAACCTCTTTTTTTCTACATACATCAAAGAAAGATCTCCACAGAGGAATGTCTTAATAAATTATATATTGATTATGTAATCAATATTAATTATAAGAAAAAAGATTTTTAATTCAACTTTTTTCTCGAAGCATCGATCTTAATTAAAAGATTATTCAAAATTTCTCTTCTTTCTTCTTCTTCTTCTTCTCACGTCATAGAAATTTTTCACAGATACGAATACTCTTTCCATCTCCGTGGTCGATAATAAAAAAATCGCTGAGGGTAGACGACTTTTAGCGGGGAAACTCCTTCGTAAAATTCTAAGAGGCGGATTTAGCTTAACGAAGCCTCGCGATATTCAGACCGTGGCCGCTCGTAAATTTCTCCCCGAGACAGATAAAGCTTGCCGGACGGCTTAACCACGAGAGGTAACTCGAATGTTTATCTCGTTGGATTCTACGAATTTTTCGGGGAGACACGGCATGAATTTCTAAGTGTCGACCATCACGTGTGTCGTTCATCGATTTATCCATCTCTTGTCGCCCCCGTAAATTCGTTTCCTCTTGTGGAAAAGGAAATGGGGATTTTCTTTTTTTCTTATAATTTTTATTTCTCTTCTTTTAAAGAACGGGGAAGATTAGTGCATTGAATTTTTGATCGGTGAATCAAAGATTGCAGGAGTGAAATGAAATTTTATTTTTCTATATTTTTAGTGGACGATGAACGAGTAAAAATTGAATTATCTTTTGAATTCTTTTTAAAGTAGCTGTAGGAAGGATTCTATTTTATTATTAATAATGGAACTTGAAATTGGGAAAGGTTGAATTGGAAAGGTTAAAGATAATAATTTCAAATTAAAAAAGATACGTAAAATGTAAGTTTCCTTTCTCTGATATTTTAAAATAAATATAAACAAAAGCAACGATCAGAGATATGGAAAGTTTATTTTTTCTTGTTTCGTTTGATGAATAAATATTCAAATATTTGTTCGAGAAAGCCATGAATATATATCATATGTATATATTCTATTGTTCCAAATTTTTTTATTTTATATTTATTATTTAATTTATTTCATTTTTTTTATCTTGAATCGTTTATCTTTTTGTTATAACCAAGTGTAATTGATAAATTACAAATAAATAATTCACAATGCTATAAAGACTGAATCAAAATCCTTTTTAAAAATTGCGCATTATAAATATCAAGAATTGAAATACTATTGTAAAATACAAAAGATACATCCTTTTAATTATATAAAAATTAATATAATTATTATATCCATATTCTAATGTAAACGTGTGTAATGTATAATAAGATGAACTGAAAATAAAACAATTTGATAAAATTAAATAATTAAATAAAATATACCGAAAAAAAGTGGATTATAATCTATTTTTTCTCTTCCTAAATTTTTAGAAATAATCATTACAATGTTATCAATTCATCTTATCATTCTAATTCTTAAAGCAATAACTATAAATCCCAAAACTACAATTATAAAAAAATATGAATTAACAGACTAGAAACAAAACCCTTTAATTAACACCTCATTCGATTTAAAATCCACGACAACCCCAATCTTAAAAAAAGCTGCCAACGAATTTAAATCGTCGAAAATTCATTGGGAGAGATAGATCGTCGTCCCACGGTAAAACAGGCAATGAAAGACGCAGTCGAGAGTTTCTTTCGAGTTTCTTCCAGGATAAAAAAAAATAAAATTACTTTTACGAGCGACACTCCCCATAGGCCGACCATAAACGCGGATGCTCGACTCATTTTAGTCGAATCCCCGTGAAATTTTTTAATAAAAGAAATCTTGCCAACAGTCTGGAGAGAAATTTATCGCCTTGGAAAATAATTTTTGCCCCAGATCTGAGAGATGAAGTATCCCACGAGTGATGCTACGTTGGAGGAGTATTATAAATTTCTCGATCGTGGTGTTGTTTCTTT
>NW_006263804.1:81760-82403 GCF_000469605.1 Apis dorsata | reverse complement strand
TTTTTTTTTTTTTTTTTTTTTTTTTTTTTTTTTTTTTTTTTTTTTTTTTTTTTTTTTTTTGCCACGACTATCATTTCATTATCTTCTTACTTATTTATCAAGTCCAATGTGCGATCGTTAGAGTGGTTTTCTTTTTTTCTTTTTTTTGATTCGTATTCGAAAATTCGTTGCTTGATTGCTTTTGGGTGCATTGACTCGCGAGAGAGACGATTGTCAGTAGAATGACGAGTATTCCTTTATCTCTTTGATTTGATGTTTTGTATTGTATTGGTGAAGTAGTGAGCATTGATGTGGTTTTAAAAAATATATGTGTGTGAGTTCTATGATGTGAAGTATGGAAGTATTTTTGTTTTTATCGGGATTATTTTATAAATAATGAATAAAGTGATTTTATTTATGTTCTATGTCTGAGTAAATATTTTTTTCTTGATGTATTTATCACTATTTTCAAGTAGATATTGTTTTATTTTGTAAATAATTAAGGATTCTCTTCAAATATCGAAGAAAATCTACAATATCATGACAAACATGTCACATATCATGTTACTCATAATAATTGAATATTATAATCACTTATCTAATCTAAATGTGAATGGTATATATTCGTTTTGATCTTTGAAATCGATCTATAAAAATGTTCATC
>NW_006263804.1:78617-81558 GCF_000469605.1 Apis dorsata | reverse complement strand
TTTTTTTTTTTTTACGTGTTTACGCTTTTCACGCTTTTTAATTTCTCTTTACTTCACGATTTCTTTTTTCTATTTTTTTTTTCCTTTTTCAACCTCTGCACCCACTTCTTCTAAGCTATTCATCGAATTGCTCAATAAGGTTTCGCAGTTGAACCTTCAGGTCAGAGGTATTTGTCGAAGACTTCATAGTACAACGACCTCACTTTAGACTCTGCTTGGACTTAGGTTTTTTTCTTCTTATTTTCTTTTTTTTTTCAATGTTTCAATGGAAGTTAAAGGCAATTGTTCTCTTTTTCATTAGATAATAACGATAAAGTTGATATTCCTCTTGAAAATGCGACTTGATGTTTTCTTTTTCTCGTTGGATTTATATTGTATACTCGGAAATCATCTTATTTTTGTTTTATGTATAATGCAAAGAAATGAAAGTCTATAATTTTTAAAATCAGCAGCAATACTAAAATTAATTTTACCATTTTTTCAATCAATTCATCAATCAATTCCACAAAACTTTCCTCCAAAGTAATTAAAATACAATTATATTCTCTTTATCTACAAATATCATATAATACGACGCTTAATTTTACCTTCAACTTTTCTATTTTTATTATTACTCGAAGTAATCGTATTATCAAATAGATAAGAATAAATTATCAAAAAGCCTTCATCGCCCCAAATTCCTCCCCCATACAATTATCCCTTAATTCCATCCCGACAAATTTCCCCTTCTCTCGTTATTCATAAAACAATTTCCAGTGTCTATCGGTTCCAGATCGATAGGAAAAAAATAAAAAAAAAATCCCTCCATTTCCTTGAAATTTATTCGAATATTACAATCAACGTGGCGCAGAACGATGGTCGGGGAATCTCGTCAGAGTCGGTGATGGCTCGTTGCAGCTCGTTCCATTTCCTGATATAACGACCTCGAGAGCTCTATCAGAGCTGGCGTCGTCGATGTTCGACGAGCTTCCGACGAGCTTCCACGTTCTCGTGGAACGAGGAAGGGGTGTATTTCCGCGTGACCTACACCGAATCTTCTCGCGTCGACCCGATACCGATCTCGCGAGCGGATTTTCCGCCTGACAACCTTGAATTTCGCATTCAAAGGTCAATGATATTTTTCCCTTCTGCTTTCCACGAGGTTCATCCGCCTTGTCTCTCGACGTTTCAGAATTCGTTCCGCGAAAATCTGGTGGTGTTCGAATTTGTCTCGAGTTGCAAGCAATTTTACGCGATGTATCATAAAGGAAAGGAATCGCAGGTGACGAAATTCCTTTCGCTCGTTTCAAAATTTTTTTGGATCGATTATTGTAGGAAATTTTATTTCTTCTCTCGCGTGATTTAATTGTATACGATTGGATTAAAAAATATGTAAAGATGTAAGATTTTTACATCTTCGTCTAAGATCGTGATGAGTGGAGCAAAGTACGTATGTACATTTACATGCAGATATTATATTAATTTATTGTTTCCTGGACAGAATCCAAACTGAGCGCACTATCTGACGCGTAAAATCGTATTTAGAGAAGGTTGACAAAGGATTCGTATTGATGGATCGTCAAATTGAATCGTTCAATGACAGATTATTAGGTGTCGGATTATCGAGATTCCATTGTTTAGGCTATAATAAGCGCCACAAATGAATAGAGATTTAGACGATCTGAACGCCAATACGTACGTCTATTCAAGATAAGTTATGGCATATTCCATTAGGGATCTGAATTATCCGAATTAATTGGAAGCTCTATCCAGATTGCTAAGCAATAATATTTCTCTTCAAATGGAAATATTATTTGCCTTAGAAAAATTACAATGTAACATTTGTCACACGCATAATATTATATGTATAATTTTGTTTTACGATCGAAATAATATATTTGTTGTTACGAATGATTAATTTTATTTAAAATTAGGTGAGGAATGGAATTATTATTGTTACGACGTTATCTGATATTGTTAATTGGTTTTCGTTTGTTAACGAAGAGAATCCATCGTGTTTCTCTTATTTACATGCTTAAGAAGGGTTTCGACGCGTGTAACACCATTCCTTTTTTTTCTTTTGCTTGCGAAGACGTTTCAACCAGTCACTTGAACAACTGAAACATGTGCTAATTCGATAAGTATTTACGAGTATAACGAGAGAATATTACAATTCACAATTCAACTTCTTGCTTCGAGTATATTTTACAAAATGAGATAAAATGTAATTGTGCCAGTGTTTATCTTTTTTATTTTAATTAATTTAATTGTAATTTGTAAAGAAAATTGTAAAGAAGAAATTAATGTTCCATCTCCAGTTTTTCTTCCTTGTAAATTTAATTTAACGAGTTTATTAATTGATTAATCGAAATTTAATTACTTAAACTTCATTTTCACCATCTCAAATCCATCCTTAAATTCTTCCTTTCCTTCCTTTTTAATAATTCTTATACTTTTACTTCGAGTTTCTATTGGTTTCTTCCTGTTTCTCAGCTCGAAAATAAATATATACTTTTTATATAAGTATATATTAAGACATCATTAAATGTATTCATTAAATATTAGATTATTTGATATTTTATCCTCTTAATTCCTCTTTTAAACAGAATTAAGTATATTTTGATTATCTTTCAAGAAACTTTCTTTCAAGATAGTTATATAATTGAAGAAAATTTAATCACTTCATTTCCCTGTTGATTTTTCATCTTAAATAATTTAAACTTGTGATATATTTATTCGTTTTTATTTATACATATATTTACACATTCTTTCAATTAAAATTATTCCAATATATACAAAATTACTTCCCTTTTATCAATTAATAATAAATATCCTCCAATTTCAACAATAACCGCTAATAACCATACTTTATTATATTACAAATTTTCTCGTTAAATATATTATTAATTATAAATTATCTTTAATATAAATCATCGAATTAATATATTAAACAGACGAATGG
>NW_006263804.1:74479-78234 GCF_000469605.1 Apis dorsata | reverse complement strand
CACGCGTTAACGAGCCACGAATCTCGAGTTTCCCCGGCAAAACTTGAAGAAATATCGCGGTGGTGGGTGTGCTTGAGCGTGAGTGGAAAAGTCTGTAGGCTATTTCCTCGGGCGTTTCGTCTTTTTCTTTTTTTTCTTTTTCATCCCCCCTCTCCCCTTTTCTTTCTCCTCGCCACGTTTGCTGCATCTTAGCTCCTCATCTCCTTCTCTCCTTCTTTCTTCTGTCGTCTATGCTCGGACTTCTCTTTCTTTCGAACTTGCTTAATGAAATATTAATTTGGCATTTGGAACTGGTAAATGATGTAATAATAAGATAATATAAGCCTTTTGTTGCATTTTCACCATCTCAAATCCATCCTCAAATTCTTCTTTTTCTTTCTGGATACGTAGAATCGAAATTGAGAATCATTAAAGAGACGTTGAAAATAATAAAATTATATTTTACTTCTTATTTAAGTGTAATAGAATAAGAATAATATTTGAAAGAAATAAATTATTAAAGTATTTGTTGTTCCATTTGATATTTTGGTTTTATTATTAGGATGCGAAGATCTTTCTTGGGAATTAAATCTTTCAAGCTTGTCAAGAAGAAAATTTTTTAATTATATATATAATATATCTAACATAGTTACTTATATAATTTTAAGTAGATTTCTTATTCCTTTATTCTCATATGTATATGTATATTTAAAATGAATTTTACCGAAGCTTTCACTTCAAGCTTTCGAGCTTTATGATTTCGGTAGGATAATACAATGGGCCAGGAACTTTTCTGAATTTTTGACAAGAGAAGTTTCCTTAAGATAGAAAGTAAGCTTCAGAATTAAAAGAACTCTAAAATATTGTTGGGATCTGGATGAAAAGAGTGCAAAAGTCTTTTTTAGAAACATTTTTCAACCAATCTTTATTTTCTACATTAAACGGTTGTTTTCTTCCTTTAGAGTTTTCATTATCATATCATCAGATATTTTTTAATCTCGTATCATAATAGAGAGACTGTGTTTATCGAAATTTCAAATTTAATTAAATCAATTAAATTACTCGATCTTTTGTTAATGTAGTATAAATTAATTTCAAATTTTCAGGAAATTATCTCATTGTTATGTATGTAATTGCAGTAATCTTTCATAAATCACAGAATAGAATAAATTGAAATTAAAATGTTCGATATAATATATTATTAATTTTAATTTCTTTTAATTTCCCTTTCAGAAATTTTCAATTATGTGGATAATCTGTATTCCTTTTAATGAATTATTTTTAAATTCCGAAAATATACACATTCGATTTCATTAATATTCCATGAGTTTAATAATAATTAATAATTAAATCCATTGATTTTTTCGAATAATAATTAAATAACTGACTCTTCGAAATTCTTCTACTTTTTTAGAATCATAGATAATTAATTCTATCCAAGTATAGTAGACTATTAATTAGTATCAGATTAATAAAGAAGGTGATTACTTCTTCAATATAATTCAACATTTAAAATTATAGATATATAATTTTTTTCTTTGCTTTATTTTCTTGTTATTAATTAAAATATCCAACACGTTAAGAGTGGCAAATAGAATTCCAGAAATTCTTTCATGCATAGTTTTAAAACATCTAATTTTAAATGAAAAATATGAGAAAAAATTGTAATATATCTCTTGAATTTCCTTTAAAATTATTTCACAAATCCATTTAATCAAATCCAATTAATTAAACAATTAATCCTTCATTATTATCCAATATAATTCTTCGGTACAAATTAAATCGTTTAAAATCACAAATGTAATTAATTCCTCGATAAAATCTATCCATTTAAAATCATTTCTTCTTTTTTTCATCTCTTCGTTATTAACTCAAATATCCAATCAACAAATTACAACAATTTTCATAACATTGAGGAATTTCATGAAAAATAAATTGATTTAAAAAAAGAAAATTTAATTTCTCATTGACAGACAACAATAGAGAAATAAAATGCTTATGTGGTTTTTCTTTTTAATGTAATTGAAACTAATTGATCCAACAATTATAAATTTATTTATTAGAGAAAATAAGAAGAAAGGATTCTTTTGAGAAATCACGTGACTATTATTACAATAGATTTGGACAAGTTTAAAGTTTATAGTTCAGAAACTTGGTTGTAATTTGACCTAAATTCACCAGAGACGAACCCCTTTTGAACATAATATCCGATAATCTCGAACTCATATAATTAATAGGTTCTATGAAGCATTCACTTCGCTATTGATCGTAACTTAAATATGGTTAATTTTCCTCGACTATTAATTTGTCGTTTTAAAAATTGATTAAATTCCATTCACGTTATGGATCGATCGTTGCTAAGATTCATTGCATTGTGAAAATTACATTACAATTTTGCAAGTTTTATTTTATACACGAATCAAAAAGTTTTAAAGGACTTAAAATCGCAGAAAATTTTATAAGTTTTTTCAAACGAATTTGTTGATACAAAATGACTTCCCTTTGTAAAATTTTGCCACATCTTCCCTCTGATAATTGTTTCCAGTCTTTCATTAAGAATGAAATTTACATTTCATTTCACTTAGTCCATTACCAATACTTTTTTTTATTACATCGTGTCGAATTAAAATGTCTTCGTCATATCAAAGTTGTTTTTAAAACTTCGCTTGGAAAATGTATCAAAACTTTTCTAATTTTGCCTTTCCAAGAATTGTCAGGGGAGTGAGTTCCTTATCTTAAAGTTCCACTTCTTATAAATGTGTCTTTTTAGTATCTTTGTGGTTCTCTTTCAGTTTACTCTTTCCTCGAATTTATCTTTTTTTTTTTTATCAAATTTTTCAAAATTTATCAAATTTTGCAACAAAATATAACGAATGAAAGTCTGGATTAAATTTTTATTTGGATTGATTTGGATATAAAAATGTATTGTGTGTTACTAATATGTGTGATCGTGAATGATAAAGAAAAGAGAGAAAAAATTAATTAAAAAAGAAACCTCGTCAAGGTAAATGATCCTATACATCGTCTATTTCTAGCAAAACACCTTTACCCATGAAAAAGGCAGACGCCCACGTGTACAAGACCAATCCATTCAACCTCCAAGTTTATAAATAATAAAAGTCTATAAATAATGATTACAAATAATGAAAAAAAAATTGAAAGAAAAACCAGGTTAATTAGATTTACTTCCAGTCCAATGAACCTTCTCCTATTAGAAATAGAAGTGCTCGCCCATCAATGATGAATAAAATTTAACAATTACGAATAACATTACTTCAATATTATAATTCATTGTTCAAATTAATTTACTATTTAAAATTTTTAATCTAAACTTACTTTCTCAATGTCCATTTCTTTTTTGAAAACGACGAAAGAAACAAAAAAGAAATTAACAAGATTAATCATCCCTTACATACAATCTGTCGATAACAAATACAAGAATTGATATACGATTAAAATGTCCATCTCCATACTTTTTCTAATCAACATTTCTCACCAATTTTATTTTCTAGAATCCCTTTTATCATCCCACGAAATATACTTTCTCCATTGGAAACACAACCCTTAAATTCTCGCAAGAGTCGCAAGAATTCTTTTCCCTCCTCTCGCGAGGTTGCCTCGCATTCTATTAACGTTCGGCATCGGGTCAAAGGGCATGGTAATCGAAGATGGAGCTAGTAGAGGCGGGGAATAGGGGAGTGGAGGATCGATCCTAATCGAATCACGCCAACCAGGGGCGGATTATATCCTTCTCACGAGATTGGTCGTGGTCAAAG
>NW_006263804.1:64082-74278 GCF_000469605.1 Apis dorsata | reverse complement strand
TCGACAATCACTTAAGGCCCACTGGCCGGTTAGGGGGAGGGGGGGCCCTTCTCGGTCGGTCAAATCGATCCGTCGAACTCTTGGGACCGTAAGAGCGCCCCTCCTTCGATTCAATCTTCCGGGCGAGCATTCGTCAAAGGAATTATCATTCTCCCCCTCGATCGATCGAAACTCTTTGAAAGACGAATACTTTGGCGATGCCTGCTGGCCACGCTGTCGATCTAATTCTCTCTGATGAAGTTCCAAAATATTTCGATGTTTTTATTGTTGGTTAATTGTTTGAACTGCTTGGAATTATTTGGACGCTTTATGAGAAGGTTTGTTCTTTAATTGTTTGGCAAGTTTCGTTTATCTGGATTTTATTTAAATTGGAAGTTAAATTTCTTGATATAATTTTTCACAATGTGTATAAATTTAGTTAAATTTTATGGTTTATGTTGTACGTATTTGTACCACGTGTTGTCGATATCGAGTTGAAAATGGAAAAGTGAAGAATCGAGGATGTGCCAGAATTTTAGAGCACGTGTGAACTTTTATGGGGAAACGTGTCCAAATGTACGTTGAAAGCAGACGATGGGAGACAAATGGAAGGTTTGCTTAGAGAAAAAGAATTATTTTATATCCATTATAAAATTATTTTCGATAGCCTCGATGAACAAAGCATATATATTTTGAATCGAAGCTTTTTATTTTTATTTATTCTTTGTAATATTTTTTTTCAATCAGATATATATTTGGTGATGTTTATAATTGTATCGAGAGAATAGCATATCCTGTAGCTTGAAAAGATTTAATTAAAAATTACAGTTAAAATATATTATTTTCATTTTGAAATTGTTAGTATGGCTAACTTAACCTTAACTTAATATTTAATATTTAATATTAAATTTGTATCCAATATCGTTCAATTTGAAAATAAATATAACTAAAGTTTAAATATGAAACTGAATATAATTCCTTTCAGCGTGAATGTTACAAAATAAATATTCAATATTATTATGTCTGATAAATAATACTTTTGATCAAAATTGTTAATTAAATATATTTAAATTTTCCAATAATCATTCCAAATAATAATATTTAATGAAAACTTTTAATCTCAACTGCAAAATTTTTTAATAATTAATTTCTACATATTTTCACTTTTTAAAAGTTAACAATATTAATCTACGTATTAAAATAAATTCTGTTCAAAGAGTATATATTAAAATTAATTTCTTTCATCGCCACTTTTAAGCTTCGATCTTTGAAAACTTTTCACTTAATTAATTAATTAATACTTTCAAGTTTTATATTATAAAAAAAGAAAAAAGCACTTTAAAACTATTTTTCAGCCAAATTATCACCCAATCTTCAATTGTCATAAATTATTATAACAATCACACGATCGAATTACACGAATTACAGAATTAAACAGACAATTAACTACCTTCGGAATTTAATCTCTCCCACTTCCTCTTCTTAACAATAAAAAAATCTCTCCAACAATCCTCTTCCTCCACGAAACTTCAACATATCGCTCTCGAGACCGGTTATCAAACATTATTTCCATAATTTTTAATCCAACTTTCCCGTCGAGAGATAATTCGCGCGGATAAAAAAAACGCCACCTCTTCGAGGATTCTTATCAAACTTTTTTTATCAAAGGCCCTCGCCCTCAAAAAAAAAAAAAAAAGAAACCACCCCTCCTCCATCCCTTCCTCTTTCGAAAACTTTCCTGAAAATTCAATTCCGTATTACCGGCCGGATTAATTATTCGAACGGACAGGTTCTAAGGGCGTGGGAGGGAGAGGACGTATTGCTCGTCAAAGATCGATTAAATCCACCTCCTCAAAACCCTCCTCCCCCCCTCATCTCCCTCCCCCTTCCTTATTCCGCTGAATATTCCCTCTTCATAAATATGCTAATGTAGGACCGAGCACGGATGCAATCCGGCCGCATTTCGTCTGGCAATCGTTTTAACCTCTCTTGTTAGTTCGAGGAAGCAATCGGGGCTTGGATACACCTGTCTCCATCTATCACGGCCACCTTTCGTTATTTAGCGTGGCCTGTCTGTAATTGAGCGTACCACGAATCTGTCTCACCGGGAATTTCGCATAAATCATATCTCGCCCCTCCCTTCTGCATAAATCAATATCGATTGTTGTTTTATGCGGAATGATTCTTTCCTTTCCTTTATTTTTTCTTTTTTTTTTTTTTTTTTTTTTTTTTTTTCTTTTTTTTTCTTTTATACAGTTTCAATCGATTGGAAGGAGAAGTCGATGATTCTTGCTTGGTGGATTTTTTTTTTTTTTAAATTGATTATACAACAAAGGATCGAATCAAGTCTTGTCGAGTTGTTGGGATTTGAAGGAAAATCCATCTCAAAATGAATGAATTTTTAAAATGTTAATTTAAAGTAATTATTGGTGTAATTTAAGGATAAAAAGTTAGATCGAATTGTTGTTTCCTTCTCGTTTTATAAATAATATCATTAGATTTCCTTTCAAAATTCGTTCAATAATTTCATATTTTCATAGCAAACGATCGATCTCTCTACTAAATCAAATGAAATTGCCCATTATTAAAAGCTAAACTTATCGTCAATTTTAATTTCCATATATCGTAGCTATCCAACGATAGAAAATACCTAATTCGAGAAACAATTATTCTCATCGAATGAAAAATTGGAACGTCGATTTTTGCAATTATTTTCAATATCTCTTCCCTCGAAAATTGATCAACTCCATCGAATTATTGCTTTTTTCGACACTGACAAAAATCGCCAGGGAGAGAAACTCGATCGAAAATTTCGCAGGCTGCGTGCGGTTCTCTGACCACAAATAACTCACTTCACTGAACTCTGTTAGCTCTCTCTCTCTCTCTCCACCATACAAAATTCGTAACAGTCCTCCACCCGTATTTACGCTTCATCAAGCTACTTAGGCTGTATTATGACGAACAACAAACGGGAATGGATTACCGAATTCCTTGCTTATTCGAAGATTACAGCTCTCCATCACTCCTTGAAACGATTCTTGCAGAGAAAAAATTTTATCTTATTAATTTAAAATCATGTTCCTAGAGGAATTTTGATAAACTTTACCCATGTACGTTTCAAATTATCCAATTTCGGAAGAAAAAACAATATCAAAATATAACGAAACTTGGAAAAATTCGATCCGACGAAATTCAAACTGGAAATTAATATTATGGTTTTCCATATACGACATATGATCGTGCCGAAAATATCTTCGTCATATTGTCCAGGAAACGGTGAAAGAAGGGGGAAGAGGTTAGGTCGTCTTTGTCGGGGGCAAGTGGGCCGATAAAAATCTCGACGGCTTCCTCGCGATAATATCATTTCGAGATACTTTCACGGTGGATTCACGGATGGCCAGAGAGAAAAGGATACCGGCGACAAAAATACGATCGAGCCAAGGAATCTTTCCAACTAGTTTCTCCGCCCGTTTTTCATTCAGGCCGCGAAACCTTTCGACTCGAACCCGATGAAAAACTCACGTGGATAGATATCTGAATCTGGAGCTATCCCTTGAGCGAAAGTGAAACCACAGATTCGAGCTCGAATTTTTCCATATTCTTCGCCAATGAAATGAATTTCATCCCATTTCCGATCTTATCCCTCGTTGGTTGCCACATAAATTGGAATTTATGATTCCAATTCATCATAATCCTTTTCTTTCGTAATCTTATTCGTTGTACTTGTAACAATAACAATAACAATTGTATTGTAAATTAATCCGAACGTGTTTTTGATTTAATAAAGAGTAGTTTGTTACCTCTTCTGTAAAGAAACGAGATAGAGGGAAGGAAAAGAGGGGAGCAGAGAAGGAGGTAACGAGAGATACGAGATGGTAGAATGCACGGAGGTAAGTGGAATAGGGGCGCGAATGGCCAGACATGAGCGCATTCCAGTGACACCGTCACGAAACAAAAGGAGTGCATCAATTTCGCGTAAGCACGAGCTGTCCCTCGAATCACGATGTGTAATCACCGAACCGGTTTATTGTCCACCGTGATGAGAATGCGATCGTTTACCCTCTAACGAGATGAAACTGTAATTACGCGTTCTAATCACGAATGCCATGGTATCGCGCATCTGCGATACCACCGGTTCCATCAACCAGAAGATTTCCGACCAATAATCCATTCGCCTTCCAGAGGAATCTTTCTAAATTGTGTTATTTTGAAATCAATTTTATCGAATCTTAAGAACGATATATTATTTATTTTTCCATAATTTTTGAACAAGATTTGATTTGAAAAGAAATAAATTCGAGTTGGAAGTATTTAAATTAATTATAACACTTTCTCTCTAAAAAAAGAAAAAAAGGAGAATTTCCCAGGAAGCAGGAAAATCACTTTAAGACCAACCAAGGAAGAAATTAAGAAACTTAATATTTCCACGTAATACAATATCAAGAATTAAACTTTGATTCCTTAAAGTTTCTTTTCAAATTCCATAAAACTTTGTTGCGCATCAAACAAGGATATTGCATATTGAATCGAATGGGAAAATAAACGGACGCTTTTAACTTTCCAGTTAAATAAGTTAATAAAGCAACAAAACTTAACAACAATATTAATTATAATTTCTTTATTCTGTAATATATCCGTGATATAATTAACGCAAACTCGAAAGGATTAAAAAAAATCTCATCGATCATTCCATTCGTCAACAATAACCAAATGGATCCATTCTCCTTATTCGAACGAATAATCACGAATAATACAAATATAAATTTATTTATCAAATTTTTGGTAAAATTCGAACTCGGATTCGACGGTGGAGAAATCGGTTTGGAAAGCGATTCCTCGCCGTCGATTTAATTATCGAGAATCTATAAAAAGGTTGGGAACGATCTTGTTTGAGGAGAATGAAATTGCGGCGCTGCGTAAAAATCAGCCGAGCACCCGGATCCCCGGGTGGTATCGGCGAGGAAACGCGGCTATTTGCTTTCGAATCTGTCGGATTAATCACCCTTGGATATCAGTCTTGTCGTGCTCGATTGCCGATCCGCTCTAACGTGATCGAAACGCGTTGAAATGAGTGAAGCATTTGCGAGAATATTTGATCGAATGTTTTTATTTTTTATTTTTTATTTTTTTTTTTTTTTAGTATTTTTCTTGGAGATAGATAGACGAAGAACGTTTCTTATTTTCTCTTTGTCGTGTGTTTAAATTAGTAAATTCGAGATTTGCATTGCGTCGATGTTTATATAGATTTTAGGTTGATCGTTATGATGTTAATTGGCTTGAAAATATATTTTAAAATATATTTATACACGAATTTCGATGAGTAAGTTGCATTGAGAAATTTACTCGTTGAATTGCAAATAGGGAGAAATTCTATAAGTATTTGTAAAAAAAAAAATATCATATATATCGATAGATAAGATTGTGGAAATATTTGCAAATTTTTAATTTTAAATAATAATCTTTACATCTCAAAATTTCGTCTAACGATAATCGTCGAATTCACTCGAGAATACTCTACCTGTGTTTTCCACACGAACTTACTTCTCGCTCTTGTTTGGGCAAACAATTTTCCAAATATCCTCTTATAAATACTCATCAGAATTTGCAATCGTCACTGCTCGTCATCACGGGGTACAACATCACGCGCAACATCACCCACTTATTTTCCTTTTCCAACGAAAACATGGCGAAGAGGGAACGAAAATAACATAACATCGTCACCCATCGTTCATTTATATTTATTCTTCTTCTTCTCCTTCTTCTTCTTCGTCGAATCCCTCACTGACGATATCACTGCACACATGCTTCATCGGTGGAAATATCACTGCCGGTCGTTAATCGAAGTCTTTAACACGAGTTCAATTTCAATTAGAGGTTGATATCGGTCACGATCGTTTGAAAGATCAGAGATATCCGGGTTCAAACGTCGGCCACAGTGTTCAGAAACAGAAATTATTCCAGCTGTTTCGTCAAACACTTCCGCACGATTAACAGGCACCTGTGATGGGACAACGTGAATTGGCTGATATTGGACTTTGTAATTCCTCTACCTCTGCCAGACAATTTGCAAACGATTGCTTTTTGTTGCTTTGTGGACGATACTTGCGTGCATACTTGTTCGTTCAAAAGAGAACTCGTAGGAAATGTAATTTTGAAGATTGCATTCTTTTCTTTTTATATGATTTCGTGGAAAATACTTTGCATCGTAAGAAAATGATGTAGCATAATCGATCATATTAAATTTATGAAACTTATTGGAGATGAAGATTACATTTTTCAACAAAAATGTAACAATATATCTCATAAAATAACGTTTATTCTTTGCACAGTTGGATAGTTGCAACTGTGAAGATTGAGAAGTTTGAAATTTTGTTTGAGAATAAGACTAAGATAAAGTTTTTAGAGAATAATCTTTAAAAAATAAAATGCATGGGATTTATTTTTGATTAATTAAGAAGCAAATTTAAAATTTAAAATGATTATAATGTTATTTTGATTGAAACTTTACATTATTTTTAAATATTCTGTAATTATGGACAATATGTGTATCTTTATATTACTTTGAATATTCCAAAACTGAATATTTCAGAGGCAACTAACTAACAATATCTAAATCTCCCCAATTAAAAACTCATTTTAATTCAATATTTCACAATCTGAATATACTACTATTAGAATTTCTCAAAATATTTCTAAATACTTATCCAAACATTCATCTTGTATATTTCATTAAAATTACACAATCTTTCTTCACATTTCTATGAATACCAAAAAAAATAATAGAAAAGAGAAACGTGGAAACCACAATGTCTTAAATATATCCTCTTCAACAACCACTTTTCCCAAATATCCTTCCAGAGATCCCACAGAACCAACATCCCTCCAATCATCCTCCCTGTACAAAATTCAAAAACTTTCAAAACTTCGATGTCCCTCCTCCCTTCTTGAACAAAAAAAAAAGAAAAGAAAAGAGAATAGCGAAGGAAAAAAAGAAATCGCACAGGAAACGTCTGGAAAAGATAACAAGAGGTCGGGTATTTATCGAGACATCGGTAGCGACTGGGTGGCACGTACGTTTTATTTACGACGCGATTGAACCGTTGCCAATCAATCCATCGACTTCACGTGTTTCCTGCGAGGGCGGGACGAAAGCCGCGTCGGCTGATCGATATCGAGCGGATATCACGACGATATCGAGACGATCGTATCGTCGTGTGGAAATCTCCACCGTGGGGGTGGAAAAAAAGTCCGAGAACGTCTTCCAGGGGAAGAATTACGATCGACTGGCGGGTATTGGATATGTGTGCGCTCTCGATGGAGACAGTTTCATCCTTTCGAAGACAGATGTTTCCTTTAAGGAACGTGAACGCGATAATTTAATAATTATTGTGTATTTAATGCGAATGTGAATGGATCTGATTCATAAAATTAATACATTAACGAGTAATTCAATTTTATATGTGAAATGTATTGTTCTATATTAGCTTTTATTGGAAGAAACTTGGAAACATTTTGCAATTTGTTATAGTGTAATGAATGGGGGAAGTAATTGGTATGCAAATTGAGAAGAAATTAATAAATAATAAATGTGTCATTTGAAATTCCATTATTCCAATCTGAAGAATTTATTAATTTCTAAAAATTGTATCAATATTATTCAGATTGATTTCGTGAAATTTAAATTGATTAAATTGAAGACTATCAATTGTTGATGATGTTATCAATCTCTAAGATTTTCTGATGACATAATTTTTTCCAATTTTATTATATCTTTTATATCACAAAAAGAATTCTGAATAAAAATCAGGTTAAAATCAGAGTTGAAAGACAAATCATCACAAAGTAGTAACGTCATGCATCATCCTGAACAAGTAACTAACGATACCCGTCCAACATTCACTCTCAATTTACGAATTCTAACGCGAGGTCTCGAAAAAAGGAGAAGAAAAAAAAATGAAACTTGAAGCAACTGGTTGCGAAAACGAGGAGAACAAGGTCTCCTTGGAATATTCGGTGCGGAGAAAGAGTTCCTCAGAGATGGCGTTACGCCGAATTCTTTTCGAGGCTGGTGGAGGAGGGGTGGTGGAGGGATGATCTCGTGTTTGCGAAGTTTTCGAGGGTGAGATAGAAACTATGAGTGGGTGTTGCGTTGCTTTCAGCGATTTAAACGAGTAAGGATCTTTCTGTTATTCGTATATTGTGTATTACTGATGTTGGCAACTAATCTTTTAAATACTTTAAAAAAAAAATAAGTATTAATATTAATTAACAAGTAAAGAATATAATTGCGACCAAATGTTGGATTAAATATGCGTTAGAAGAATCATCTTTGGGATAAAATTTCTTTGTGAGAGGTTTCTAATCGTATGCTTCTCCATTGTTAAGAAGTCAAGTGAAATTTTAATTGGTCAGTTGAAAAATGGACAAAAACTTGAAAAAAGGAATTCATGTTCTTTGAGTTATTTTTCTATTTTGAATCATGTTTGTTCATACTTTTTCAAGAAACAGTCATTATTTCTTGTTATAATAGTGTAACAGTGATATAATTAGTGTGAATAATGCTGTGAGCACAGAAAACTTTAATTTTGTAAAAAAACTTAATGTTTAGACTTCAATGTGATTATATTGACAGAAGAAAATGGTTTGAATATTTTGTTACGTTGCACTTTGAAAACAATACAACGTGGTTGCTTTAGGGAAAATTCATTCGAAAAGTTTTATTTTATCGTCTATTATTTATTTTACTGAAAGAAATAATAAACTGAAACATTTTTTTAACGAAACAATAAACAAACGAAAACAATTTATTATTATTATTAAAATAATTGGAAACAAGACTCACAAAGAAATATTTATTATACAATAATTTAATAGTCTATTTCTTTCTATTACATACACACATATAAACAATTGTTGATAAAATTCTGTTCTGTTCAATTTTATAAAATTCTGATTAGTTTCATTATTTTAGTTGTTACAAAAACTACGTTCTAATTATGATATATTACTCTATTCTATTTTATATTGTTTTATGCATATCGTAATGGTTATATTTTATACTATAATTCATATTATTATACTATCAATGCAATAACAAATTATTATATCAATTATGATAATATACATTCAATGACACGTTTGATATATCACAAACAAATATTTTCAAAGGAAAAAAAAAGAAGGACCAGTTTAAATTTCTTTGTATAAAAACTGTAAAGACTTCAGCCTACTCATCGATGGACAGAAAATGCACACGATACGAATACTTGAAAATGTATGAACAAATACAAAAGGAATACTTGAAAACTTCTTTCGTCGATTCATAACTTCAGACATCAATCGAAATGGAAATAAGAAATATCGAATGTTTCAATCTCTTGAAAGAGATTTTGCTTTTTTAAAAGGACGAACAAATGAAAAAGTTTCAATCAATCATTTTAATTAAAACTTCAAATTAACTATTAAAATATTCCGAAAATTTTTCACTATCTATCAACTATTCAAAATAACAATCTACGCACAATTATTAAAAAAAAAGTATTGTTTTATATTACTTAAAATAAAAAAAATAAAATAAAATCTAATTTACACATTTATATTTAATTTGCACATGTATATTTGCATTTTATCATATAATATTCAAAAAAATTTGAATATTTTGCCTGAATCTTTTTCAGAATACACTGTAAAATAAATTTCATCCGAAAGTTTATAATAATTAAATATTTTTCCTTAAAAAGTTTATAAAAAAAAATAACATCCGAAACTAGTCACTGAAGAATATCTAAATAATCTTTCTAATCTTTCTCTTGATCCTTAAACAACCCCTCGCGCTTTCCTTAAAAAAAAAGAAGAAACAAATCAATTCTCAACTCCTTAATAAACTTATTTACACCGCGACGAAATAAACCCTCTAAAAACTTCACATCCCTCCTCCTCCCCCGTGCAATTTCCTCCTCCATTCGATCGTCAACAAAAACACAACCAAATGTTTGAAACTGTTGAGATCGGCCCTATAAAACTAACGAAGAACGATCAGAAGTGCGCGACTGCGAGATCCTTCGAGATCAACGGAGAGAAACGAGATTGGAACGAGGCGAGAAAAGAGAGACGGCAAGAGGCCAGACTCAGAGGAGTAGTTCTCTAGTCTCAATTTTGAAAATTACGTTCCTTCGCTTATCTCCCGGCCAGCCAAGGATCTCGCATCTCTCAACCGT
>NW_006263804.1:57053-63703 GCF_000469605.1 Apis dorsata | reverse complement strand
GGGAGGGGGAGGGGGAGGATGTGAAATTTTTACAGCATCCGAAGAACGTGAGGGTATATCGGAGGAATCGGTGTTTCTGTGCGGAATTTCGATACTTTTGGTGGAAGAAGACGCGTTTTGAATTGATGTTTGAGAGATTTTGAAAAAGTTGTGGAAAGAAGTATAGAATAGAATTTTAGGCAATAAATAAAATTAAGGTAGAAAGAAAGTGATAAGATTGAAAATATTATTGGACATTGTGGAGATACAGATGAACGATAATAAGTTTTAGAAGTTGATAAATATTGAAACGAATAAGAGATTTTTAGTAGATTCGAAGTTAGAAATTATTCAGAATTCACGGAGAATATAAACAAATTCCAAATATAAATTTCAACAAGTAAAATTATCCAGAAACAATATTTGAGTTTGCGACTTGAAAATTGATTATTCCTTCGTATTTGGAGTAAATTTTGATTATATCTTCGAGTCATCTTCGAGCACATTGAAAAATCGAATTTTTTTTTATTATGAAGACACGAGAAACTATTTAATTATTGAAAATACAACGTCAAGCGAAGAATATTTCATATTTTTCGAAAATTAAGCTTGAGAAAAAAGATACTATGCATTGTTCATAAATGCAAGAAACGAGATCCTATCACTTATCTTCGTCGCCATACGATTCCAAGTCAATCGTCGATTCTTCATACAGATCCTTCGTGTTTTACGGACACGAAAATAAAATAGTCGCATAAAACGCGATTCGAACGAACAGCAAATAAAAAAAATCCTTTTCCTTCCTTAAAGTACGATTTAAAACTCTTGCGAAACTATCAGACAGCTTAACGAAAACAAGGATCGAAGATTTGAAGTACTCTGCGAAGTTTAATCCTCCCAAATCCTGACAAACAAACTTTCTATAAAACGAGTTATACTCCCAACTTCGGAGAGTAAAACTGATGCCACTTAAACTGTAAAACTATAAAATATTTAATCACGAGAAAAGATACGTAACACGCATGTATTTGCTCCAGATTTTTCAAAATAAATAAATTTTTACTCGTCTTTTCATCTTTCTTCTATTGCGTTCTTAAATGTAAATAAAAGTGACGAGATAACATTAGATCATAAAAAAGAAGAAATTTGGAATATATTGCTCTAAAATTTTCAAAGAAAGGAATTTATTAATGTAATGAATTTCCATTGATGTGAAATAGTACAAAGTCTATATTAACAAAATTGATCACAAAATCGAGAAATAAAATCTTAAATGCAAACTGTATATTATTAATGATCGTTTTAATCTCTATTGGTATGATGAGTATATAATTAATAGAAACTGCTAATACGATTATGAATAGAAATGCTCCTATTCTATTTCAATGTCTCAGAATGATCAAATTTTACACTAATATCACTGATCATAATTCACTTGTACTATGCAATCAGCATTAATAGAATTGATAACATAAGTACACTTTCAGAGTACTTAAACATTAAATCAGGAAATTTATAGAAGAAACATAGAATTTACATTACAAAAATATTATCTTCAAAATTTCTCATTATCACTTGTAATAAAACTAATAACCAAGTTTTGCTTTCCAAGAATACCCAATCAGAAAATTTAGAAAAAGACAAAATACAGAACTTTTACGTCAAAAGAATTCAAAAATAAAATTAGTGTCTAAATTCCTATTGGTAGAAAATTTTTCACATAACTTATAAAACCAAGATGAAGAATCATGATTAAACGATATCAAAGATATAACCAAAAGAAACTACGAAAAAGGAGTCTACGCAAACTTTATTGCACACATATATCCACGAATTCCAAGAAGAGCGGAGGATTGACCATCCCTTAAAATCCCACACTCGATAACTTTCGAAAACACTTATCTCAGTTTCCCCACAGCCACGCGTTTCCACGACTTTATGATCTAAAATCCCGCAATCTTCTTCCCCGACCTTTTCATCCCACCCTAGATCCGCGAAGAAATATGTTCACCGCCGCAAAATCTTAATCAACCTTCTAAACTCCCCATTGCGATGCGTAATCCATCCGACACTGCAACACTACAACTCCTATTTAAAATCACCGTGTGTATCCGTGTGTAAGCTTTATCGTTCCGGAAAGGAGCGACAAAGACAGGGGGGAAGAAAGACAAAAAGAGAAAGAGAAAGAGAGAAAGAGAGAAATCTGCGTCGATCGGACACCTGGCGCGGCCAGGTATTCACGCGTGGCGATCTCATCACTGGAGCGAAAACAAGCAGCAAAAGAATTACATTCTACTGGATATCGTTGGATCACGGTTGGCATCCGGTTAACTCGGTCGCGCGCACTTGCCAGCCTCTTCCGTTGATCACTTATAGACTTATTCACCAGAACCGGGTTAGAACCGAGCCACGAGCAAAACCGGGCATATATCACCGAGTATATCACCGATCAGACGAACGAGAAGCGGGCAAGGAATGGAGCCGTGCGCACTCGGCGACCGCCGCGGCAAGACTGGGGTCTGCTACCCGGCCGGGGCAGCTGCCATGGCAACCCGACCACCCCCGAAACCCACGATCGGCTCTTCTCGCTCTTTCCTCGGCTTTCCGCAATCGTCGCATCCCTTTCCAACTCGCTGCACCTTTCGCTGCACACACTCGCTCCTCTGTCCTCCTCTGTCCGCCGAGCTTTCACGCCTGCTTCTTTGTCTGTTGTACATTGTTGTCCTGCTCGCACCTACGACTTTTCTCTCTCTCTCTCTCTATTTCTCTATCTATCTACCTATCTCTCTTCTTTCCTCCTCCCCTCGCACGATGTTTCTCTCTGGAGCAGAGAGCAGAGCTGGCCTCGCGCAAGCTCCGATCGCTGCCGGAGGAAAAGTCGCAGAAGCTCGTGGCCTCCAGGAGAATCTCTGCCTTCAAGGATGATATTCTGTGTCCTTCTCTATGTAGAGTGGTGCGCGCGAGCGCGCGTGCATGGACGCTTTACCGCGCGATTCTTATGATTCTTATGGTCGGTTTGGTGATCTACTTCCGATGACACATTAGAGTTTTGTAACGATTTTGGATTTTATTGTATATACATTGTATTGTAACGTAGTGATTCAGGTTTTAAAATGTAGGATATCGTATCGTAAGAATTGGTATTTGTCTTTTTTTTAGAAACATGCATATCGAAGGATAATATATTGGATTATTCGTAGACAATTTTTTGTTCCTCTGTGAAAATTACGAATTTCTTTTTAATTCTTCACAAATAATTTCGATCATTGTTCTGCGTCGAATATAATTCCTTAATAGCGTCGAATATTAAGGAATAAGAGTGTGCAACGCCAAAACTCGATTAAACGTTTAAAACTTACTTTCTCGGAGAGAAACTTTTGCTTGCGAGAAGTTAACTTGAAACAACTGTTGCTAATAAAGAATTTGCCAGAGATTCTCTCGTTACTTGTATATCCCACTATAACGTGTTAAGTATCTAAAGTATAAATTTGATTTGTGATTGAATATTTGAATATTTTCGTTTATAACCTTGTTCCATCGATTTTTGATCGATTTAAAATTATTTTGATTAGATTTTCTATTATTAATTATCAATCTAACATTGAATATTCATAAGAAAAAATAGAATAACAATTCTATATAAATTGTTTCTGATATGAGTAAAGTTAAAATGTATTTATAAAAATAAGTATTTTTTTTAGTCTTCAAAATCATTCTACACGAAGAGAGAACAATAAGAATTCGTAAAAAGCTTTTTATCTATCTATATTTTCCATTTTTAATGGAAACTATCTACAAATCAATACAAGATTTGAATCGCAGTTCTTTTCACGTTCCATCAACTTTCTTCGATGGGAAATATTCTCTAAAGCACGACACAAATCTGGCTTTACCTTTTTTTAAATCCAGAAAAATATGTTTGATTGACGCACATTTCTAAAGAATATTCCGTACGTATACGAATATCCGACATTCAATTTATACGTTCCAAAAAGATTTTAAAATGAATAAGAACTCTACTTGTTTTATCACACCTGTAAAAATTAATTATCCGTGTATCCGTATACAAAAAATAATATGCATATTTAATATCCATGTAATACAATTTAATTTTCATCATATATGAACTTATAATTATATTTTATAAATTAAAATTTTAATTAATACCGAATCACAAAATTTTTTGATATACAATTTTTAATCCAATATCTGCCACTGTTAATTTCGATGGATCTCGCATCAATTTTTCAAAATCCATTTTATACTCCAATCAGAGATTGAATTCCTATGTATTTTAAGGTTTCGATGTTGTACCAGTATTTGTTATTGTTATTATATATTTGATAAAATTTTTTTTTTAATCCGATATCGCGTACGCATACTGATATTTTTATATTTATATATATCGTTATTTGACATCTATACTTATACGAATAATTTAAATCGATCATCTTATCGACATGATTCAATTGTATTAGAAAAACCTAAAGAAAAAAATAATAAGTTCATTTTTGTATCGAATGAAAAGAAACGTTTCAAAAATAATAGAAAAATTATATTTTTAATTACTAATTGTTGTTATTTTTTCAATAAAATTTTGTAATTTTTAAAATCAATATTATTTAACTTGATTTATTAGTTGATTGACAAACTGGATGTTATTCTTCACTTATATTCAGATAAAACTTATTACCTTTTTATCAGAATATTGAACTGCCATTACTTGCTACATCTACCGTCAATTTACATTCCAAACGAAAGAATTTTATTTTCTTCGAACATTCTTCCACACTTCTTCCATTTCAAACAGAAAATATGCAACTTTAAAACGTCTCGTATTGAAATAATATTTTTGCTCAAAGGTGAAGAACATATAATTTTGTAACAATATTCGAATATCACTTTTGCAAATTTGATCTTGCTAGAAATATAAACAATGAATATATTAACATACCAAGCAAAGATCAAGAAAAAGTTAAAGGAAAGAGAGAGAGAAAAAAAAGAAGAAAAAGAATCAGAGACGATCATAAATCCAACGATTATTCGTCGTCCGTCTTAGAAAAGGGAATAAAACGAGCATCGCCTTTGTCATTCTTTGGAATGCACTCGAAACTATCGTTTTATCCCAGATGAATGCTAGGGTTGAAAAAAGACGCTAGCTTCTGATGGATTCTCTCGCTCCACTGTCTTCCTCCTAAGGCGACCGGTATAGATTACAAAGGAACAGCTTGTAGGAATGTCGAGTTGGTTCCTCACCGGGTGAGAAATACCAACTCTTGAATTTCTTCTTCCTGTATCCGTGCATCGGTTTCCCGTGGAATAAACGACTTCATTTTCACGCGCTTCACAAGAGGGTGTCGTTGTTCATTCACTTTGCAACAATTGTCATTAACATTCTTATTTTACGCCAATCAAATGTATGTATGTACAAACATTTTCGAAATCGATTTTATCCTTTGTTGTCTTTCGTCCTCGTCGAGTTTCAGATTTCAAGAAAGAATTATATTTCATGATGAAATTATGAATCGTAGATTTGTAAGTTTCTTTCTCATTTAAATAGAATAATCTTCGATGATAATTTCGTTGAATGAGTACCGATAAAATTTTACTTTATTATTAAACGTGTGTTGTTCTACGTGTAAAACAATTTGTGTAAAACATTCATAATAATGATAATATTAATATTACATTACGTAACACGTTTCAATATCAATATTACAACTGTAACACAATATTCCCTAATAATGTTATTTCAATTGTGCAAGTGAACCGTGGTAATAAGTCCCTCCATACGATTTCCCACTCTGTATCCCAGAACAACAACAAACAACGCCAAACTCCGCCATAAAGAAAGTCAAACATCTCAAAGGGGCGATGCATGTACAATAGCTAAAAAGAAAGCCGAAAAAGAAACATATGGAGTAAAACTATGCGAATATTTAACGTGCGAGACAAAGAGGGGTAAAAACAAGGAGGAGGGAAGAAATAGACGAGGAGAGGAAATTCTAAGAGGGAAAATTCTGGATGGTGGAAAAAGAAACTCAAGGGAAGCAAGCTGGAGAAGAGTAAGAATAATAGAGTTCGTGTTGAAGAAGAGAAGGGGTCGAAAAAAAGGGGTTGCATAAGGGTTAAAGCAAATTTATCGTTAATAATTATCTTTTAAGAATGAAGGATTTAAGTTAATTGTGGTCTGGACAACGAGTTCTATCTGTCTTATGAGTATTTTATAACAATTGGATTGTAAAATTTATTTTCTTAGAAATATATATATTTACTAATAAATTATCAAATATGAAAAAAGTAATTCTAATTGAAATTGAAAAACTATCTTCTTTTCAAATATTATTGTTTTATATCCAAACTTAACCAAAGATCTCTTTTTAGATATGTCTTCTTTAATATAACCAATAACAACAGAAGATAATTTTAAAAATTAATAATTCAATGTTGGGAAACATTTCGTTCGTACATATCCATTCCCAATCCAAATACACTTAAAACAGCAATAGGGCCGGTAATGCATTCTTCTCTCTTGAAACGGGAGAATTCCTTTCGAATCATCGAACAAAATAACTCTCGACTACCCTACTACACCCTCCCCTCCCCTCCCCCATTGACATCCACCCTCTGCAGAAACATTTCCCAGAAATGTTACCGGGAAACGAAACCGA
>NW_006263804.1:49227-56693 GCF_000469605.1 Apis dorsata | reverse complement strand
AGAAAGAGAGAGAGAGAGAGAGAGAGAGAGAGAGAGAGAGAGAGTTTTTAAAAACCATCAACCCAACGACAAACCACGAGGACGAATCGGCTGGTGGCCAGCGTTAATTACCCTTTAATTATCCTTGGTCGAGCATGGTCATTAAGTTATACAGAAATAGAGGATAAGGGGTGGGTGAGTCTCCTCGGTTTTTCTCTCTTCTCTCTCTCTCTCTTTCTCTCTCTTTCTCTCTCTCTCTCTCTCTGCGGACACGTCCCTCCGCATTTTCTTGGCTCGAGGAAACCTGGGGGTTGACAGCGTTCGGGGGGGAAGGGATGGGGGATTTTAAACGGTTCTTAATTTAATTTTAAGTAGATTCGGATCCCTTTCCAGCGGTGGTAATGGCGCCTACCGGGATTTAATCGTGCCGCCTCAAGGAAATAATTGTGGAAACTGAAGAGCGGAAGTTTTGCCCTTGCTCGAAATCGATCTTGTTCCGATTGGAGTACAGGGGTGTGCGGATTGTTGCGGTATCGGTGGTAAAGAGTAGGAGAAAATGTCAAGTTGAATCGAAGATAAATTTATATATTCGTTATACATTCGATCGAAAGTGTGTTAGGGATTAAAGGGGAAAGTGTCAAGCTGAATATTGAGTTTTATTCTTTTTTGATGTAAATTTATATGGGATTTTTTGAATATAAATTTAATAATAATCATTGAAAAGTAGGGATGTGTAAATTATTATCAACATTAAGAGAAGAGTTTTAGGTATATTTTTTGAATGTTAAAATTTAAATATTTTTCAATGTTCGATTGAAATACAGAGATATGTAAATTATTATTGTTATTATTATAAACAGAAATAGAATAATGCCAAGCCTAAATTCAAGTTGTTCTTGAAATGTAAATTTAATTAACTTTTAAAAATTAATTCGAAGACGATGATCGTGTTATATTAATCAAAGGTAGACGAGCTAGAGGTAGACGGGCTTATGTTAAAAGATAATGCAATTAGAACGCAATAATGTCGTTGATAGGTATTAATGACGCGGTTGAATTAATTACACGCGTTTCTGCGTAACTTTATCGACGGTTCGAATTATCGACGATCCATTCTAAACGCTCGATATCGTACTCGGTATTTCTTTCTACCTATTTCTTTCGACATTTACCAACTTCCCTTCTTCGGATAAGTATTGGAAATTAATTTTAAATTGGATTAAATCAATATTCTTTATTATTACAGTCTATTTCCAAAGAGGAAGTTATATGTAAAAGTAATCGTAACATCGATTGAATTGTGATTGTACAATGTGTCTTCTCCTTTAAATTCCTATTTATGCCTATTTAAGAATAAGTATCGTTTGAAATTAAAAGATACTAGAATAATTTTTACAATATATCTAGATATACACGTATGATTATCTTTTCATCTGAATAAAAACTATATATTAACCAAAATTTACTTTACTATAATCTTCGATAATTGCAGAACAGTCAATTTGATTTTGTCCAGCAATTTCAGCGTTGAAGTTTCAGATAATATTTGAAACGTGACACGTTCGATGGAATTTCCCTAACATCCTCGATGCTTCGACACGAAATACGGTAGATCAAATTCTAATATATATTTGAGGTTAAGATCCATCGAATTTTTCCACGTTGAATAATTGAAGAGGATAGGTTGGCATGTTATCCCATTCCCATTTTAATTATTTTCACGCCTAATTTGTAAGAGAATTGACGCTTGTCTCTCGATATTTCCTGCTGAAGGAACGAGTGTATAATTAGGGATCAGGTGATGAAAAACTGGAGCACGGGGCGAGTATGCAATATCAGACAGGGTGACAGGGTTATTAAAAAATTCCAAATTTTCATATAAATTCCACTTTGACGATCGCAATATTTTGTTCCAACGCGTGAACACGTAAAGGCAACTATGTCGTTTGTACAACAAAAGTGATTCAATTTTAAACGAATATAAAAAGTATATATACGTATACATATATATTTGATTAGTAAATTTAAAAGAGATGAATTATTCGTTTTAGAAATTTCATAATTTGGAAATTTTTTAAAATTTATTTTTTTTTATCAAATATGTCAAAATGGTGAATCTTAGATATTCTGTTTTTATTGAAAAAGTATTTTTGAAAATCTGAATATTGCATTTCATTAAAATATAAATACAATTATGCATATTTATCATGGATGAAAAAAAAATGGATGAAAGAAAGATTGATCGAAAATTTCAAAATTGCATTATACAAAAAAATTGAAATAGTCCACTAATAAAATAAATGATTGAAGTTATGATAAATGATAAATGATGTGCATCCACGATAAATAGCAAAATTCCGATTGGAAAATAAATGATTTCCAATTCGTTTGCTACGTAAAATCAATTCGAGCAGATTTTTACAGAATTATTTTTTTTTTCTTTTTTAAATGATTTTTTACGTAAAAATTCATTCGTCAATCTGAAAAATGAAAGCTCGTAATTGATATAAAAATTTGTTTTCTTTTTTGACTTGCTTTCTTGTTCCTTTTTTTTTCCCCCAATAAAATTTATCAAACTTACAATTTTTAATATGCACGTTTATTTCATCGATTAATTTGACAAGTTATTAAGAATATAATCTATTTCCAGAAATATAATGGGATTAATTTTATATTATTATTCCTAAGAGGAAATTTTCTTTGATTTATTAAAAATAAATGATAAATGACAACTGAAATCAACGATGTAAATTAATATTAAACGAATAAACTTTTAATTCTAAAATTATTTAAAAAATAATTGCGAAAAATTTAATATTGCGCAAAATGGATTTGATTCACCGTTTACATATCGTCCATATTACACAATAAATTCCAAATAATAAAATTAGAAATGAATCTTAACAATGAATCAAATTTTTTTGTAAAAAGAAACTATCCACCGCAATAATGAATTTACATTTTCAGAATTTAAAAGATTTAACAATGGATCAAATTTTTTTTATTGTTTGCAAAAAAGAAACCATCTATCTTCTTCGCTTGCAAAAACAAGAATTTTGAAAGGAAGAAAGAAAAAAACAAAGTATTTTCACTCTGTAGCCCGAAATTTTTACAATGCTATCCCGTTACAACTCATACTCCCGCGCAATTTCTTCCACGGACACAAAGGACTCGTATCACTGGTTATACATTGTACAGAATATAATTTCACAGAAGCGTGATGCTTTTCCATCTCGTTTCGATGTACATATTAAAATCGAATTCCTTCGTTTCGATTCATCCCCGACGAGACAAGAAGCGCAGATAATAGAAACGGGGGTGTCCCAGTGACGAGCATGAAAAATCTAAAGGACAATAATCGAAACTGGAATGATAAACGAGCGACGACCGATCAATTATCGGGGTGAAATTATTTTGACGGAGGAAAGAGGGTGAAAGAAATCGATGCTCATCGAAATCTCCAATTAATAATCCGTTCTCTCAACTGTCGCACGCACTTGAATGTTTATCCGTTATTACTAAACGTGAATTCTCGTCTCGGTTTCTCGTCGAAATTTCACATCGTTTTCCTTTTTTTTTTTTTTTTTATTATTATTATTACTTTTCGGTTGAAATTTATTTTTCATTTCGATTAAATACTTGATTCTTCGTGAATAAAAGATTTTATTTTACAATTCTTTTCGAAGATTTTTTTTTTTATTTTAGATGTCTTTTAAATATTTGATCGAAATAGAAGCTTTGATATAAATATTCCATAATTTATTTGGTTTTTTTCAAGGAACAAGTTTTCGAGACTGATAAATATATTCCAGAGAAAGATTTTTTTTTTTTAACAAGAAATGTGTTATAGGAATTTATTTACTTAAAATATACAATATAATTTCATAAACTTTTTTATAAAAATTCATTAACGTTAAATTAGAAGAATAAATATTTGCACTACTATCACTTTGCAATGATATTAGAACTAATTAAAATCCTACAATTCCTGTTATAGAAATCTTTTTATAAAATTCCTTCGCAGATTAATTTCTCTCAAATTCTTAATTTATAATTAAAAAAAAATCAATTATAATCCAAATCGTCATTGCAAAACACTTCGAGTACAAAGGAAACGTATTGAAAGCGTTCAATCGTCAAGAAACGTTTCATCACACGCACACGTGGAACAGTTCTAATCTTCGATCTACTTCTCTCATCCTTTCGAAAAAAAAGCACGCATCCCGAGGATCGATTAATTAAAAACCGTCTGCCGATATTATCCAACACCGCCATATTATCGAGAATTCGAATCTGTAAAATAAACCTTGGAGAGCCCGCTTGGAGCAAAAAGGAACAAGAACTGATAGATAAGATTGGAGAAAGAGAGAGAAAAAGAAACGAGAAGTTCGTTCCACCGATTGAATCGAGGAGTGCAGCGGCGATTTATCGACGACTCGAGGGAGGGACGAGTAAATGAGGATGGCGTGATGCGAGAAAAAGAGGAAGAAACGAGAAAGAGAGAGAGAGGAGAGAAGAGGTGTAACGAAACGATAATAACGCTAATTGATGCGTCGACTGAATCGATAAAAATCGGATGAAGGATTGGGCGCGGAGGCGAGAATCGTTGTTTGTCGGAGCGACGAGATACAATTTATGGTCGCCGGTTACTCGTCTCGTAATCACGCGACCCGTGCACGCGACTTGTTTTCCTTTTCGAGTTTCGAGAGGTGCCGTCGAGTTTCGAAATTTCTGTTTGTCGATTGGGCTGCTCGTTGATTTTATTTCTTTTTTTTCTTTTTTTTTTTTTTTTTTTTTAATGTCGCGTGTAGAATCGAAGCGAAATTTTGAAGGTTCGATGGTTTTTTGGGGAGATTTTGTTTTTCTCTCGCGAGTTTTTCTTTTGTGAATTTTTTTTATGTGTGATTAATTTAAATTTCCAATTATAAATTAATAAAAATTAGGATTGAAAAGAAAATTTGAAATAGTATTATTTAGTTAATTTGACAGTAAAAAGAATGAATATTTTCTTATAATAATAAAAACATTTTTTAAAAACGTGATTATTACAAAATATATTTATATTTCTACCAAGATAATATATAAATCCAACCATCGTCAATCTCACAACAATTATCCTCGATAGTTTTCCAATCGTCACGACTAATAAAACTAAAACTAAAATACCGAGGAACCGATGAGAAAAGAAAGTAGAAGAGATTAAAAACCTTAAAATCCTTCGAGAAACCATCCACGGTTAAAACTATCGAAGTTGAACGGTCAGCACCGGTGGGTTGGCGTGTCGAGAACTCGTTTCTCCGTGTCGATCGAGGTGAAATTTCGTGACGACTTTTCGTCCAAAGGGTTTCGAAAACCCCTGTGATCCACGTGGCCGCCACGCTCGGGTTAAGCTGTGTGGAAAAGCTTCCGAAAACGCGGCTTCCCGTGGCAATAAATAAACCTGATAAGCCGTCCACCGTGTTTGCCAACGTTTTACTATTACTTTTCCATCCCGCCGCCATTATTCTTCATCGTTTCCGTGTCACGATGAACGAATCTAGATCCGAAGATCCTAGCCTCTTTTTTTCGAAAACTAATATGTCCACGACAATGGATCGAGTCCTTTTGATCGAATCCTTGGATCGATTTTTTTACAAAAGTAATTCGAAGAACGGAAGAAATTTTTATCGTGTTCTTCGATTAGAATATTTTTACGATTAGATTTTGACGATGGCTGTATCGATTAATTTGAAATTATGAAATTATTATGAAATAATATTTATAATTGTAGGATTTTTCGATCATTAATGAATAACAAAATTATTAACAAATTAAAGAAAACTTGTCGATTACACACTGTGTGTATCTGTAAGGGACATAAAAATCTTGAAACGATTGGATGCAATTGTGGAAATTGTTTGCAATTTGCTCAACAGGTAGAAAACAAAGAAGGGAAACCGTATTAGAAAAATGAGTAGAGGGATCTTAATCGAATCACACGGTAAATAAAATTGATAAACCCGCAATATTGACTGACAGTATCCTATTATTCCTCCTCGATTCCGCTATTAGTCTTCATCGTTCCTCCCGAGGAACGAACGTTTACGCGAGCTCTTGATCTTCATGACTCGGTATCATTAATAATGATCTCTTTTATCGAAACGTGCCCCACTTACTAGTTGCCATTATTCTTTTTCTCTTTATACTACTTCCCCTGAGTGAAATCTGCTTAACAATACTTTTAGGATTTAAAAAAATGTAGCGATAATTTTACAAAAAGAAAAGATTTTAAAAAATTGATTTCATATAAAAATTAAAACAACAAAAATTTTAAATTTAGGATGATTTGATAAATTCCAAATATTGTTTGTTTCCTCTAATCTAGAATTAAGTTAAATGCAAATTTATGGCACTGTAACATACATACAATTCATTACAGCTGCATTAACATAAATATTAATGATATTTTGGATATAGAAACATAGTATTTCACATAATTGAAAAGAATTCCTTTTTCGTAAGATACGTTGATTAAAAACAAGTCAAGAATGTAAAAATTATCTTATGAACAGAAAATGTTGCTACGAGATAAATGAAATTCTACTGTCACATCGTCACAACGATGAACGTGTCATAAAGCCATAACAAGGAGCAATTCGTGAAGGTGGAGATCATACCCCCTTGGGACTATTTCACACGTTGACCTACACCACCTACATAATCTCCTAGTTACCAAGGTGAATGAGATACTAGAGATCCTAGCTGAATTAAATATCGAATGTGAGAAAAACTGCAAATGATATTTCAAAAATAAAGGAAATTTAACAATTTCAAAAATTATACTTCTACAAATATCTTCATTTGATAATTATGACTGCATTTTGAAATTCATTATATATCTATCTAATATTTCATTTATCGATACAAAAAAATTGTTTTTTCTCTTTCTTACTAAATGATACCCACAATGAAATAATATTTGGAAATATTTATAAAATACTATTTCTAACATACCATAAAAAATTATTATTCCAATCATACGTATAATTTCCATTTTGTTTCCAAATATATATTCACCTATCGGATAAATCTTCAATACTTTTACTAGAAAAATCTACATTTACTATATGAAATAACATTATCTTAGAATATTATTTCTAATAGTTATTTTCCAATACTTTTCATTTGGAACGTACCAATCGAACGAATCGAATTCGACGTCTCTTTGCCTCCGTTCTTTCTTATTATCCCTTCAACGAAAAAAAAAAAAGAAAAAAAAGGAAAAAAAAAAGGAAACATTCGCAACAAATAAAGACCCATTTGCAAACGACGATGACGACGTTAACGTGGCTCCACCAGTTTTCCGCAGCGCGTGTATCAAAAGCACGTGCTCTGTTGCGCGACGAGCAAAAACAACGTGGCGCATAAAAGCGAGGGAACGAGGTTTTGTTTCACCGGGGCGCAACAATTCGCGGCTCGTTGCGAGATTTTTCGAAACGCGTTTCCGC
>NW_006263804.1:38756-49010 GCF_000469605.1 Apis dorsata | reverse complement strand
TTTTTTTTTTTTTTTTTTCTTTTCTTTTTTGGCAATTTACGGCACTGGAGAAACCGCGTTCCGGTCGAGAGCTTTCAGCTGTGTTCCTATAATGAGGTGTCAAAAAATTTCGAACGTATTTCGTTTGGATTAATTGTGTATAAAAAAAAAGAGGAGAGGGAGGGGGAAGAGAGAGGGAGGGAGAGAATTTATAAACGTTTGGGACGAAATTTGTTTGATCAAAGTTTGAAATTGATGCTGGAAGATAATGTCATGAAAATAAGTAGATGTATGTATGTAATAATAAATTTCTATCTCAATAAATTACGATTTTAATTTTGTCAAAAATTATTTTCATGTTCCGAACAATCATAAAACAAAAAATATGAAATCAATCATTTCATAGGGTTTGATTGTTCCAGTGTTGATAAGTTTTTTGTTAAGTGGATTTTGAATTAGAAATTATTGTTATATTTGTGATTGTTAATTTCTGGTTCGAATTGATATACACGTTTATGATAATTACGATATGTTAAAGGAATTGCAGCGTCTGAATTGAATGAATTTAAATGAATTGTATGATCAATGAGAAATTCCACATGCAAATTGGAAAAGATACAATGTTATTTACAAACTGGAATATTATATATGTAAATCAATCAGGATATTGCTTCCTCAAAAATTTTTTTCACTATAAAAAGTAAGTGAATCTATACGAATTAAAAAAATGTCGATTCACTTTTTATATTCATATATTATAAATAAATTTCAAAATAAATAATCATATAATTTCAAGTCAAATCTCATAGATCTGAAGTTAATAGAACTAAAGAAAATAACTTATGATATAACTTTATGAAATAATATATGAGTTTCAAAATAAAAATCAATTAAATCAATCCCTCTCGTTACAAAAATTAAATCAAAATTACCAGGAAAAAAAGGAAAAAAAAAAAGAAAAGAAAAGAAACAAGCAATAAGAAATAGTTTAATATCTTCATAATATTAAAATTCATCCCATAAGATTGCAAATTAAAATTTTTCAACTTCGAAATCTAACTATTCGAGCGTCTTTCCACGGATAAAGAAGAACGGAGGGATATCAAACACTTTTTTAAGGAAATGTCATCGTTTATTCGTCTCTCGACGAGAAGAAATGGAATAGAATTAAACGAGCCACGGATCTCTCAGACGTGGAAGTTCGACGGCTTATGTCATACGCGGCGACAATTCGAGAGAAGCACTTTAAACTTCGTCAATTTTTTACCCTACGGAAATTGAACGCCCTTTTCCTCTCCCCTCTTCTTGCGTTCCTTCTTGACGTGTCGTTGTCTCGATGAGATCTTTCTTCTTTTTTCCTTTTATCCGATGAAAATCAAAATTGAAACAGGATTCATTGCACTCTTTTGTACATAAGAAAATCCCACATAAAATATTCAACGAAATTTTCTTTTCGTATTGTTCTCAGAATTTCGATTAGAATGCCAGCAAGAGTAACTTAAGAATAATTTTAAAGTCCATTTTAATTGTTCTTTTATTTCGTTATTATATATTATTGGAAAAATATTTTTAATACCGATTAAATGATTAAACGAAATTAAAAATAATAATGCAATTTTTTTTTGAATGAAAAATTGTGTGAATACAAAACGGATAGGAATGTTAAATTGATCTGATATGCGGTAAATATAAAAAAAAAAAAAAAAAAGGAATAATTTAAACTTTTGTTTTCGAGAAAAAAGGTAGTTGAAACGTACAGTTAATAATTTCAATACCGATTAAACGTACAGTTAATAACTTTAATAATACATTTATCAGGAATAAAAGCAATTATATGTGAATATATGGAAATATTACAAAATATCAGTAGTACACGATTTATCGATTCATTTTTATAATACATTCAAAAAATTAATATTACGAAAAAATGTTAAGAAAAATTGGAGAAAGAAAAATATTTATTCAATATAATTATATGTTTAGAATGATTCTAAGTGAGATAGAAAAAAAATAATTACTTTTTAAGATTTTAATAATCATTCGATGATGTGAATTTTGAAATTATTAATTTTTGTAGCTATTAAATGCTTAATTTTTGAATATTTCCATAAAAGTGAAAAAATTTATTGTATAATTTTAATGTTAAATTTTGAGCTTTGAGAATTTGAGGATAGATTAGAGTAATTTGAATTTTGGAGTTTCGAAGCTACTTCAATTACAATTTTCTGCTCTAACATTATTCAAATTAGAATCTACAAGCTTTGGAACTATTTACATTCAAATTTCCAAATTTTCCAACGATCGAATATTAAAATTTGCAAACTTCTCTGCAGATTTTCAAACTTCAATTCTAACGCTATGAAGCTCGATATTTTTGAATTATAAAAAAGCTATTGAACTCCATCCATAAAATTATTTCGCGGAGATATTATTTAAATTCAAATTTCTAAATTTTTAAACCATCGAACAATTACCTTGTAATATAATTATTAAATAATTATTGTAATATCATAAAAATAAAAATTTTCAAATTACTAAAATTAAAAATTTCAAATTTTAACATCATCATCATTTTTTATCCTCTCCAAACTTATTATAAAACTAAAAACAAAATATTTCGAAACAAAAAAATTCGCATACCTCGAAATCATTTTCCAAATTTTCCAAAAAACAAACGAACATCGAAATCTCGGGATTTTTTCACTATCAGATATTCAAACCGCAATTTTAATATCGCAAAATTCAATATTTTTCAGTTTCTAAACCTGTTCAACTCCGCAACTCACCACCTATAAAACTAGCGATTTTTCCACTCAAAAACTCATTCGTCCCCCCAATTCATCGCGCAAAAAAAAATTTTTTTTTTTTCGTTTTTTTAGTTTCCATAAAATCCACAGTAAAACGTCGATTTTCAAGGCCTTCGAAACAAAAAAAAAAAGAAAGAGGAATGGCAGAAAATATCGATTGTGAAATCGAATGAAGCAGAGCATTTCCTATGGCTTGTGATACGACACCGTCATAAATAATTAAGCCCGTTAATGAGAGTATGCAAATGCCATAATGTCGAATACTCCTGTAATACCGCCATGTGTTTGCCATTTCGGTTAATTTGTCAGAAGTATCGCACCCTTTTCGTGTCTTAATTACGTTTGAAATATGCAGTTGAAAAACGTTGGGAATGAAGCGTTTAATTATAAAATATTTTGGATGGAGAAATAATTTTTAAAAAAATTATTTTTGATTCAATTTTTTTCGTGATGAATTGCGTAATGAAATTGATTTCTTAAGATACACGATAAATCATCACAAATGCATTTTCCGATTAAATGTGATCCCATTGCTTGGCGTTTCATCGATATTGAGGCGAACGTAATATATGAAGTATAGTAATATGTATTTGCTGAGAAATATTAATGATTTATATGATAATTAAATGATTATTACGTAACCGTGTTTCTATATTTGGATTTTGATATTGAAATTGGTTACTAATTACAGGATAATTGTAATAACGAAGAAAGGAAATATATAATTTTTGTTAATTATTGAATGATGATTTCTAATTTTAGCAATTAAAAAAAAATTTCATGATAATATTTCATTAATAGGATATTTTCAAATATTTTATTACTGTATCGTGATATTTTTAAAACAGATTTCTATTTTAAGTTTTAAGTTCTCTCTAATTTTAATTTGCATAAACATCCAAAGTCTGGCAATAACATTAACAGTTCTCTGCTTATTAATAAAATCCATTTGCCGATATAACTCTGTCATACACGATAAATGAAATTTCGCTTTCTCGAGACGAGGATTTATTAAATTCAACAGTTATCTCATTGTAAATCCATTAAAATGGCTTAATTTTCATTCTCGTTTAATTCTTTTTAATTTACTCGAACCAGGGATAAAAAATATAAATTATTTTTTTTTTTTAGAGAAAACCTAAAAATTCGTCGAATCAATTTACACAGCGATCAATGAAATAAGAAACCTTTGACTTGAATATAAAAATAATACGAACAATAATTAAAGTGTAATTAATAATTCTCGTTACTTATAATTTTCTACAATACACTTTACTCACGAATTATTATTATCATATTATTATAGTATCATCGTTTAGTTGCTCTAAGGTAAACGTTATGCTCGTAAACAAACTGTGCGACGCTATATATACGGAATATTTTGCGTTTATCCTGTGGTGTTTATAATTTTTGTCACTCAAATAGCACGAGATATTCCGCGTTTAACTTTGTTCGCAATTATAGCTTGTACGATAATTATAGCATAGCTTGACAGAAAGTGTATAATTTACACAAACACAATGGATAACGGATGCAAACTAGATATTTTACGACGTCCCGCTATAATACAGTTGCAGCGTATTTTCAAGCATCTCATCTCGACTAAAATACGAAAATTACTTTACAACAAATGTAGAGTCTTATAGAAATCTATATAAACAAGATATCTCTTTAGTAACAAACGTATTAATTATTAATCACCCAAACTATTTCTCGTGATATTCGAAACAATAACCAACTGGATCATTTTACAAATGATACAAGTAACCTTCGATCGATCAAACCATGATCAATCGATCGAGGAAAGAATATCTATTATCAATCTACCATTCCTCGAGTCTCCCGTCATTCCAGCCGCGATCCTGATCTTGGAAACAAGTCGTGTGCCAGCTTATAATTGCTACGTGTCGAACCAACACCGATATAATCCCGGATACACCGACTCGAGGAATGTTTGGTTTTGGCTCGCACCGCAGACCTGTCCCGCCTTCTTGGCCCGCAGCGCTGCAGCGGCATTAATTACCACGCGTACACATCCACAACCCTTTCGTTGATCCCCCGCCAAACCCATCCTCCCTCTCTTTATCCGCGAAACTCGTGCTCTCGTCTCGTGGAAATCGCTGACAAGGTAACATTCCTTCACCCATCTCTCGAAATTTCGTGGACGAGGCGAAATTTTCGCACGATGTATGGAACACGATGTTTCTCGATATATATATATATTTTTGTAACATTCGAATTTTCGATAGAGAGTGAGAAGAATTTAATTTTTTTTAATTTAATTAAAAAATGAATGAATTGCAATACGAGAATACTTTTTTTTAATGCGAATTTTGAACAAATAATTTTAGTGCGACACGAATGTTGTTTTTAGTAGAAAAAAAAATTATTAATATCTTTATGTAATTGATGTTTATAATATCTATCGTGTGAAACAAACGAGGAGATATTTATTATCGATTAATTTGGTACAATTTGGCACTCACAAGTAGGGATCAAATTGTTTCACAGATGGATGGAAGCTTGGCTCCAAAATTACCCTTGAAATACCTAATGAGACTTCATGATGAACTTTGTTATAATTGTTTGTTATATATATACATATAATAAAATTGACAAATTTCTTTCAGATTTTTTAAGAATTTTATACGTTGCTGCAGTTTTTTTTATTTATTTATCGAATAATTAAACAAACTTCGATTAATTTCTTCACAAATACCAAAGATGATACATGAAAATCGAAATAGGATGAGAACGAATTACAGAAATAATTATAATGCAACGCAGAACTTAACTTTGCACTATTCCGTATCGTTTAACTTAAAATTAACTGAACGCGAAACTACGAACCATGTCACATTAGCTTCCATCTTGCTGGAGCCTATCGTCGATCTTACAACCCATTTCCTTTTAATCTTGCCACGTTCCCTTTGTCAAAGCCCCTCCCCCGAATCTGTCGAGCATTCTAATAACTTAATAACCTGCTGACTAAATAAGCGACATCGAAGAAAATGCGTGGGTGTCACGGTACGAAACAATACTGAAACTTGGCGATTACAGACAGTATCTGATTCACCCAGTTTATCCAGTCTTGTTGTTCCCCAAATCTTACATAAGCTTCCGTTCAAGCTTGCTCCCCTTTCCCCTCCTGTTCGAACTGCGAATACACAATAGGCACTAAGGCGAGTTTGCAACGCGAATCAATCTAATTAGTGTGTCGAGACAATGCGAGTTGTCGATTCGCACGAGGCAAAGTGAATTTTGCAGAAATTTTTCATCTTTTCAGCATCCTTGAAACCTTTTGATTCGAAAATCTATCACTACTTTGGAATTAAATATTTAATAATTCCATAAATTTATTTTATTATTATGATTATCGATCAACGATTATTTCTTAATAAATAATAATTTTAGAAATTAGACGACATTTTGTCTTTTTTTGTTAGAAACAAAAATATCAAATTTTACGTACGCAATACGGAGACAAAAGAAGAGTAGGGATCTTTGTTATAAGAATAAAAGAAGAAAAAAGTCTGTTCATTGATACAGCTTGAACAATTGAAACATTGTTCGTGCCAAATCGGTCATTTATTTGTCGCTGGTTACACACGGGCACACTCTGTTTGAAAGAGTAATTCTGACTATATAATACTCATTGAAAGAGGAAACGGAGAAAGAAATCGAATATAGACTGTCTGCCAACTCGATCGTTCTCGTTGAGATGAACAAGTTCGCTTTGTAGATGAACCTCGTCCGACGTTGAATATCAAGTTGGATATAAACGGAACAGATGTACATTTTTATTTCTGTATTTCCAAGTAAGGATAATTCGAAATTTCACGTACTTTCGTTCCATTAAATTTCACATAACTTTCAAGGAAAATTTATTATATCGTGATATATTTGACCGTGGTGTGGATCGCTTACCCGTTCTATCTTCGAACAAATGTTAATTGTTTTTTAATTGCAAAAGAATTTCTGTCAAGATTAAATTTTTTTCAAATAAAAATAATTTCTAACGTGTCATTTAAAATTTGAAATCATTTACAATTTAAATTACAATTTAAAAATTAATTGAGATCCAATTTTATTATTATTCTCAATTAGATAAAGAAAAATGAAATCCTCCCTAATTTATATACAATTTACGAAAATAAAAAAATATATATACATGTATATTTTAGAAATTATTTTTCCAGCTTTAAAATTTTATTTTCCTATTTCAATTATAAATCTTGAAATGAATGGGAAAATTACACGTATCAAAATTCGCAGAATATCTCATTAAAATAATTATAAAAATTTCTTTAAAATATTATACAGAGATAAAAGAGAGCTATTCTATTTGATAAAATTTTAATCGTTGTACGTCAAATTTTCATTCCATTTTACAATAAAAAGTGGCATCGATGTCAGTTCTTTTTTTTTATATATATATATACTTTCATTCCAATAATAAATCGTTCAAATTTCTTCGTTATAACGTTCTATCCATTTTCATCGATTCCGCATATTTTTTCACTCAACTTCGTCGAAAGCAGCGATATGAGGCAAATAATTCATATTTATTTTGCGTTTTATTTACGGTTTCATGAACATTTATAAATTATGACGCGCGTCTCGATGTGTATCGTCCTTTTCAAATTTCGTCTGTGTATTTTTAAATTTTTCTTTCGAAGAATTTTATTTCTTTGAAACTATATGTATATATATTTTTTTTAATTAATTAAAAATCTTTATTCACATTATGAAGACAGAATATTATGAATAATAATGAATTTGAAAATTATTTATCGATATAAGAGTTATTTAATATCTTCATAATTTTTAAAATTAAAAATTAAAATTAAAAAAAAAATTTGAAGTTTTTAAACTGTACGTACTTGAAAACTTCAAATTTATGTTAAACTTTTCTAAATGCAAAATATCCTAACTTTAGAATTTCGTGTTTTAATATATCTTAATGTATTCGTAGAGAAAATTATATCAAAAATAATATGATCGAATAAAAATTGATATAAATTTACAGGAAAATATATATATATCGAATTATTTCAGATGAAACGTAGTAAATAATGACAAAAAATTAAAAATTAAATAATTAATAAATATAATAATACACATAATAAATAATTTCTTATTCTGTTATCGAAAATTCAATCAAAGGATCAAAGATTATAAATCAGTATTTTTTAAACATCTCATAAATCCACATGTCAACTATTTTTTTTTCAAAATAAATAAAATCAAATCAAAATAAATAAAATACTTATGAGAAATAAAGAGGAATAAAGCACGACATCGCACTGGCGAAAAGAACACAGTAAAATAATTATAGCTACCCGGTGAAGAGGATTTTAATCGCGTAACAGTTTCACTGAGAGTGTTCACCGAGCCAAGATCTTTGTTCGAGTCAGAGAAAGGGGACGCGTGTTCCATAATTGCAGGGAATTTTTCCTAATGAAAGGCCGCGCCGGTCAAAAAGATCCTCGAGCCGAAAAGGGAGGCGATAATTATAGAGTGAATCGCTCGTGAGTTTGATGGAAAGCTCAAAGTGTCGAGAATCACGCCATACGCGACGCAATATTCTCTACGAGCACGTTAAACAATATAAGATCGAATATTATTAATCTACAACTATAATTAATATCGTATATTCCTATAAAAATCTTGTTAATTCTTAAAAGAAAAATATATAGAAGATAGAATAGTATTAACTTTTAATAAAGTATTAATAGAAACAAACATATTCAACTTGATATATTTAATTACTCGATTAAACCGTATCGAAATTAGAAAGAAAACTTTAAATCGCTATAACTTCGAGCACAATTATTTTTATTCAACGAATGAGCGATCATTAGAAGCGTGGAATTTTCTTCTTTAACGCGCTTTTTGAATTATCTCGATACGACTTCCGGTTCCCGAAATATCATCGTGTAAAGAAAAGAATAATTTTTGATCGTTTATTATCTTCGTTTTTGTCGTTTACTCGGATCTCTCGCTCGCACCTTGTCTCGCTGACCTATCCCAAATTCCAGACAAGCGACAGACGCGATTCCTCGAAGAACGGATTTCCAGGAAAAAATATAGGGTCACTGGGACGCGTAGAGAACTCGTAACTCTATCAAGTAGAGTTATTGGACACTTTGAGTCCTTATATCTCGACAACGGATTGAGATATCGGGATAAAACGAAAAGTGACTTCAATGGCATGGTTTTCTCTATTTCCTGAACGACTTTTGATGATAAAATTTTCGGTTTGTTCTCGCGTTTTTTAATACGAAAAATCAAAGTTTCGTTTGTAATGTAATTGTGAATGTGATGGTTCGTTATTGTAATTTAATAACATATATTTGAATATGTTCGAGTTATATAAAAATCCGCTTTACTATTAAATTTAATAACTTTTTCGTAAGCTAGTTTCATAGCTTTTGTGTGATCTCTAGGATTTTATTTATTTATTTTTTTTTTTTCATAATTTTCTCACTTTTCAAAATTTTTGGAAACTATATTACTTCAAGTTTCTACTTCAAGATTCTTTCTTCAAGTAATATTTTTAATACTATTAGATACTGAATGGCAAAATTTTGAACTTTTAGTGTTTCGTTAAATTATTGATTAACAAACTTTTTATCATCTCATCATTTTTATTTTCTAGATTAAAATAAAAAATTGTATACAATAATGTTTGCTGTTTTATATGAAAACAAAATTCTGTCTTATAAAAAGCTGTATTTTTCCAATGTTTTAATTAATATTTTTACAAATTATTTTTATATTTTTTTTACCGCCAATTATTTTTATAAATAATAATCAATTCATCCCGCTACATAAAAATATTACAAAAAAAAAAAAAGAATTGAAACAATTGAAACGATTCTACAATTTTTTACAAAAAAATAAAAAATCTGTAGCATGATATATCTCTTACTAAATTCATTCAATTAAAAAAAAAAAACCAAAAAAAGAAAAAAAAGAAGTAAAACATTCAGCTTTTCAAAAATATATTCGATCATAATATTATTCCTCAAATATCGTACTTGTATTTTTATTCAATACCAATAAATGCAATTATAAATAACAAATCAAAAATCCTTCGATTAAACATTACCGAAGAAACTTTAAACAAAAACAACTTACAAATTACGTCCCCCTTTCTATTATTATAATAAACTTATTAATAACTGATAAAAGAGAAAAAAAGGGAAAGAAAAATTTCTATCCCATCCAAAAAAAAAAAAAAAAGAGAAATCGAGGAATAAAAAGTTAAGCCAGGAAAAGCAAAAAGGAGCAAAAAGGAGAAAAGAAAAAAATCCCATCGTGTACACGCGACATGTGGAATAGCTTTTTATTTAGCGAGTCGATTTAAACGGGGACGAAGGGTCGAGGTTCGATCGGTTTTTCCCGTGGCTAAATCCCTGTCGCGATGCTATTGAGAATGGCCGGGATTCAGGAATGGATTTCA
>NW_006263804.1:35411-38322 GCF_000469605.1 Apis dorsata | reverse complement strand
GCCTCTCTCTCCCATGGGTATCGCGTTTTGCGGATCCGCCTTAACGAACCGTGCACCCGGTTTACCGTTCGCGTGTAGTTAGGCGTGAACCCATCCACTGAGGATCATTACACCGCGGCAAATAAAAAGGAGTCGGCCTCTTGCCCTTCTTTTTTTTCTTTCCGTCTCTCTCCCTCTCTCTCTCTCTTTTCAAGGACAAGTGGGAAATCCTGCTGGAGGATAGGGATGGGAGAGATTGATTCCCAGACCCTTCTGAAGAGTACTTTCGAGCTAACTGTGGAAACCGAGTTCCCTTTGTAACAGAGCTGAAAATGCATGTGATGCCGTGCGTGTGTCGATCGCAAAAGTAAATGGATTGAGCGAGAAGTATGATTGAGAAGTGTTACACTTTGTCCAATGAAAATGAGAAGAGAATTAACCTCTTCAGAAATATTTATGTTTTTTTTTCTCTCTCTAAAATTATTTTAAGTAAAAAAAAAAAAAAGAAAATCCGTTGAAAAACTCTTCTTTGTAGAATCTTTTTAATAAAAAGAAAAAACTCGAAGCACTGATAATATTTTATTTTACAATCAAACGTTTAAAAGTTTTTTGTAGAATCTTTTGTAAAATGAATTTTAATATATTATTAAAATTAGAAGTAATAATATTAAGTTATTAGTATATTGTAAAAATATTTTAACTATTTTAACTATTTTAAATATTTAAACTATTTTAATTAGAACTATAAATTTATATGTTGAAAAAAGAATATGATGTTGGATTACATCAATAGATTCTGATGGAAAATTATTAGATTAAAATATTATTTCAATTTATGATTCTACTAAAATTAGAATTTTCAAATTAGAATTCAATTTTCTTGCAAAAATATTATATCAAAAAACTTTTGTAGTTTTACTGTATATGGGTTTAGAATATGAATATGCGTAGAAATGAAAATTGTTAGCAGGAATATACAGTTGAAACGGTTAATAGTCAATAAGGTGAAACGATATCCGGTGGGACTAATGCGATTCGATTGGATTGAAACGTTTATAGCGAATAAGTTGACCAGGGAATTGACAAATTGGATTATTATCGGTTTTTAATCTCTTTAAGACCGAAGATGAAAAGAAGTTGGAAAATAAATTGAAATTTAATAATATACGTACGATTTTTCTTTCTTCTTCTAATCTTATCCTTTAATAGAGACGTGATAAAAACAAGAATAACTTCAAAACATATTAATAAAACAAACGAATAATATTTATCAAAATCCCAAAACCCTTTCGAAGCCTATTGAAATTAATCTTCAATCAAACTACATTATAAAAATCTTCCCCTTTAAAACACATCTCGTTTCATATCGATACAACTTCTCGTTATCGAGATATTATCGTTCAAACCGAACCGTAATTTCTAATGTTTCTCTATCGTCGTCTCGCTCCCACTCTCGAACCTCTCGCTCGCTCTCCTTCATCGACCTATTCAGCATGACGCATCAGTGGAATAGGTCAGTGACAGAGACTGAGTCTGCACTTTTTTTTTTTACTACTACTAGTATTACTACTACTATTACTATTACTATTACTACTACTACTACTATCGCTACTATTAAACTTACGCGTTTTTCCAGAAAAGAATATGGGTCATGGCGCGTTCAATCCGCGTTCAGTGATCTGTACACAGTGTGCGTGCTTTGAAGTTCAATTTGCGAGATATTGATTTGAAACAAACTTTGCCTTTCGTTGGACAATTTTTCCCTATCCGTTTGAGTATCGTTCGAGATTAAAATTTGATCAACGAACTGGATACTCCTGGTTTTTATCGAGAAATATTATGTTACATGATTGGAGAGGGGGGAGGAAGAGTTTTATGATTTTTGAATTGTTGCGTGATGATAAATGATTTGTTAGAGAATATTAGTATGTATGTAATGTATGAAATTGAATTGTACATGAATTAATAGAAATTTAAAAAAAAAAATTGATTGATTTAAGGAAGCAAAACAATAGAAATTTCCATTTAACGAAATTAACAAAAATAAATTACTTGGAAGTAGAAGTGAAATTCACGTTGAAATTAATTAGAAATTAATTTGATTTGATTTAACGATTTTTCTTGAAAAAATGAATGATGAAGCATCACTCTTTTATAAACATTATTGTTATTGTTAAATTACAAAATAATTGAAATATAATTTTCCAAATTAATTAATAAAACAGGTTTTTCGCCAATAAAATATTCACTAATTCTTCTTCAAAATTACATCAACATATATTTTTAATAATCAAGGAATATATTTTTATTTTATTATCTTTCGATCAATTAAATGTACAATCACGTTTTAATCTGCCTTAACTTCCATGCCACTTAAATAGTCTCCTAAATTCATTTTCAGCAAGTTGGCACCACCCGTGGTTCCCGACCATGCAAAGTTCCACGCAGATCTCTTTGTTGGCTCGCCTCTTCTTAACCCTTCCCCTCCACGAAAGAGTGGTACATGCACTTTTAATCCTTGGTTCTCTGAACTTGCCACGCTTTGTCGAGATCATCGTCGAGGATTAAACGAGAGGATGGGGCAACGTGCGTCTCGTTCAAGTTTCTGAGATTATCGAAGCTGCGAGTTTTCAGCTTGCAACGAGGCTTTTTTTTCGAAGTTAGCTAGCTTAAAGGGGTCTCCACGCGTGTGAGAGGAATCTCGGAATATTAGCAGGGACTATGTGCAATTTGTTTGCAAGTACGAGGGCTTTAAAATGCTGAATGATAAATTAAAAATTGCACGGGAGAAGAATTTTTCTTCGCGTAGATTAAATTATAAGCAGACAGGGAAATACGATGACGACTCGTTTTGATGTAGAATTTCTTTTTTTTTCTTTTTTCATTCCTTAGAAGTTCGTTGAACTGTTGGTGTATAGAGTTGAAGTTAATT
>NW_006263804.1:31549-35144 GCF_000469605.1 Apis dorsata | reverse complement strand
TCTTTTTTTTTTTTTTTTTATGGAAATTGTTTGGGTTGAAGAATGATGATGAAGAATGAAAGTGGTTAATTTATGAGGAAATTAGTTTGAAAAAGAATAATTAATTATTATTAATCGTTTAGGAATAATGAAATTTCTTTTTTAATTTATAATAGTTAAAGTTAAGATAAAGTTTTTTTTATTTTGAATTATTCCATTATGATATTTCAGTTATGATATTTCTTATGTAATTTAAGAATTATCTTGAATACTTTTGAAATTTTATTCTCTTTCATTGATTATATATTTAATATTATATTTATGCATTTTTTTATTTATGTGTTATATTTATTCATTGATTTACGTTTGGAAACTGTTTAAATACAATGTTGGTAAATTTTTGTTCATTTCATTGATCGGCTATCCATGTGTTATATTTTCCAATAATATTTATAAATATTAATAAACATTGGATATTTTGATGTTTAATATAAAATTTTAATATAATTCTTGTGACACATTGATGCGACGTGTCGATCGAGAACATTGATCTACACTATCATCAATTATTGATTTATTCAAAGGTGAATTATTAAAAATAATTTTATTGATATGCATATTTTTTTTTTTACGAAATTTTAAACATGCCTGTTGATTCAGTCGTGAAAATACAATAAATGAATGGAAAGCGTGCAACAGAAAATGATTTTAATTAAAGTAACCACATTGATTAAAATTTTAAATGATTACAGTGCTTTGAAATAATATTGAAAACATTGAAAATACAATGTAAAATCGCAATCAGAAAAAACAAGGGATTTCTATAATATAATTAATCCGATATAACATTATCATTTCAATTCCCTTTGTGTAATTATACAAATTCAAGAAGGAATCTATATTTTTGAATGTGTACCTCGTAATAATAATTATAATATCATTCTAATAATTAATAAAGAAACAATTTCCAAGATATTACATTTTATACCTCACATTTTATATTCTGGATCTACTTATACCTTCTTAAATTCGTTAGAAATTAAATAAATTATTTTAGAATAAGAAAAATTATATTTTCTTTTTTCGAACTTTAATAATCATGATTTAATTTCTTTTAATTATAGAAGGAAAAAAGGAAATAAACTTTGCTTAAGAAATGAACAAAAGATAATTGGGAAGAATATTTTATTTTTGATTGAAAAAAGATAAAGAAAACTATTTCGAATGGTTTTTTCACAACTTTGAAACATTTCTATCATTTGTAGTAAGCTAGAAAACATTTCGTTCATTTTTATTTTATATCCCAACACGTGCTATTTGTGCAACAAAGGAAAAAAAAAAGAAGGAAATACATTGTTATGAAAACAAATGGAGAAAATGTTACGATCAATAGCACAATCAAAGTGGATGCAGGATACAATATTTTTTTCCGGCAAAATTCGTCGAAAAAAAAAAGATTCTAACGAAGAAAAAAGTTAGATCATAAAAAAAAAAAAAATACGGAGGAGATTTTGTTTGAAAAAGTCTAACCGTGTATGAAAATTTCATATTGGATTTAATTTTCGGTATTCGCAGGATACAAAGCATCAAAATATCTTTTTCATTTAGACTTTCAATTAAGATAGATCTATTATAAAAAAGAAATAAAAATTAAATAAATTTACAGAAAAAAAAATATCACAAAGAGAATTCTTCAAAACATATTTATTAATTTAAAATAATTCATATTTTTCACAATCTTTTTTTACATTACCAACAACAATAGATTCTTTAGAGATAAGAAATAATTTTTTAATAATTTTATTATTTTTATTTCTGTAATTTTTTTTATCGCGAAAAACCAATTTTTTTAACAGTTTTGCTCTCATTTCTTACTCATTCTTAATTTCATCAATACACCCTGTAATACATGAAATTGAATAAAACAAAAAAAATTGAATAAAACAAATATCAACAAATTGATCAACAAATAATAACATTTAATCTTAAAAATTAATATTCTATATTTAACATAATATGAAAAAATATTAATTAATTTTTAATCTATAGTAACATTTCTAATAATATCAAACATACAATTTTACTATGGAATCTTTTTTTGTATCAAAATCTTTCTAACGATGCAGCTCATCTTTTATTTTAACGAATAATCTAAAATCTTTAAATTAGCATTGAAAATAATATTCGAAGATCTTATGAATCTAGATATAATATACACCTCCTTAACAATGTATAACTAGTTGCACTTGTGTAAGGAAACTTCCTAATAGCAACAAAGTTTACCTAAGCAAGTAACTCAAAGTCGATCCGACATCTCTCACAGAAGATACATCGTCGACATTACAACATCTATTAGTGATTAAGCGACAGATAAACTTGAAAATTTTATATAAATATCATAATGTTATTACGTTATTAGTTAGATTTTATTCTACCAGTGGAAAAGTTATGTTATTGTTCAGCCATAAGACTCTGTTCCATTACTAGTGAAATAGGTATCTTTTTGATCAACTATGAGACTTTATTGCGTTACAAGTGAAATAATTACGTTATTGATCGGCCAAGAGACATTATTCTGTTAGATAGTGAAATAGCTAGTCTCTTTGGTCAACTATGAAACTTTATTATCTATACTAGTGAAATGCTAGTAGTTATTGGTTAGCCGTGAGACTTTAATCAATATTGACTGATATTGACAATATAATTGATCGTGAAAGATCACAAAAGATTAAAAGAAAAAGGATCAAAATGGATTGAAAACATTATAATACAGCTCAATATTGTTTATATTTTTGAAAATATTTTTAATAATGCTACTGTCAATATTGTTAATCACGTATAGACTTTGAATATTCGGTTCATTAAATATGAAATATTCATCATATTTCATTTTCTTTCGATGATATAAATTATTTTAGAAATGGCCAATATTAAATATAACTAATAACGTAATTATAAATATTATTGATATTTATTATATTATATATCTCTATAAATATTACAAAAAGAAAATACTAAATTAAAATAATTGTTGAAAATTCTTTCATGCGTTTCTGTTATTTTATTCGTGTGAATCCAAATGATTTTATACATTTGAACAGAAAATTACTTCCATTGGAATTTAATTACGACTCGTGAATATTCACAAATCGGTATTTAACAATCCCTTCAATTACGTATCTTTAATAAACCGAGGAATTAAAATTAGTTTTAATTAAAATCTCGAAAAAAATAAAAATCTTTTGTTATTTTTGGAGGAGGATGAAAAAACTTTTCGTGAAATTGACTTTAATGAAGCATTATGTTCAATCTTGCATTGCAAAAATAACGCGATGAAAACGCAGAAGCGAATAAAAATCGATTCCCAAGTTTCATAATCGAAAATAAAATTATTAAAAAATAATAATTATATTTTTCACAAAAAGGGAACAGAATATTTAAAAAAAAAAAAAATCATTTTATATCTCTAACACTCTACACGAACAAAATATTGACTTGTTAATCATAATCAATCGTCGATTCATCCCCTTTAATTGATGTTTATTTACGTTTTAAAATTAATACAAACAAAAATACGAAATCCTGAATAAATTTCAATAAAATTTACCCTCATCGA
>NW_006263804.1:25269-31208 GCF_000469605.1 Apis dorsata | reverse complement strand
CCAAAAAAAAAAAAAAAAAATGTTCAAAAAATTTATTATTCGATTAAGTTAGCAATTTCAATATTTATGCGAAATGCGAAAAGTGGATACGAGATTATGGTTAACGACTTCCTCCACAGCTATTAAACGTCAGACACTGTCCTTATTTCGTCCCTCGTGACGTAGTTGATTCAGGATGATAAAATGACGGATCAATTTCGAAACAGTGCCTGGCTTTATAGCCTCCGTTCATTTTATCACTGCAATTAGGCTACCGTGTCACGCAACCCTTACATCGACTCTCGACACATATTTCATAAGGATACATGTTTAAGCACGCCTGAACGATACCTATAATTAGCTACGCATCACCTCATCATCTTTTATTTTTTATTAAAAATAAAATTGGTTTTACTTAAAAAAGAAATGCAATCGAACAAAGTTTGATATTTCAATAATTTTTTAAATTCAACATTTATAAGAATCGTGAATTCTTCTTATGAAATTCAAATCAATTTACAAACACGATTCTCACAAATAATTTACAAATCAAACAATTATAATTAAATTGAAGTATTAAATAAAACTAACACAAGTTTCATTACACGAATCTACTTATTCTACAAAACAAAAATCTTTGTCTCCAATTAATTCCATGCAAATTTTACGACAAAATATATCGTAAATAATGAAATGTTCGAAATAATAAATAAATAAATAAATGAATATCTCGTCCAAAAAATTGAAAGCTAATCCACGATTTCACGATTCAATCGAGCTTTCCTTCTTCTTCTTCTTCTTCCAACGGTTTCAATTAGCCCCGATTCGAAAGTGAGGTTCGTTTCACGATTCCTCGCAACTAGTTCGAGGCTCGGTGACACGAGAAGCGACTACTGGTAAAGCGCAGTAAATTGGTCAGCGGTAGAAAAGCAGGCGCGGTACAGTGACGTGGCACCGCGTCAAGCCCCCGAGCGGATTAATTTAAGGGTCGGATAAATCATTCCCCTATCTGGCCGGTGTATACGGCAAAAACATTTATCTTCCTGCTACGTTTCGCCCCTACGAAATACACGCGGTTATAATCGGCAACCGCTTCGCGTTGATCATTATCCTTGGGTTTGGGATTTTTCACAGACCCAACAATGGAGGAGGTGATGCCGCTTTTGTCGTCTCGTTTTGAATTATTAATTGATCTTGTGGATGGTTAAATTTTCTATTTTTTATTTTCCTCTTAATTTGTTTTGAAATTGTCACTGTATGAATTATAGGATCTATGATAATTATCGCATTATCATTGTCAGATTTATAATGAGAGAATTTAGAATTATAATTGGAATTAACATGATATTCAATTTCTTGGAAATATATAAATTTAAGAATTTTGAAAATTTAATGCGTTTTACGAATTTTATTTAGAAATTAAAAAGAAAAGATAGAATCTTTATCCAATTCATTGTTACACATTATGATTATGATTTAAAGTTAAACATGTATATATTTATCAACGCAGATTGAAAAGAATATGAAACTCAGCTTGAATAATAATTCCTGACGTATATAAACACATCTCAAAAACTATTCGTTCGAGTAATAAAAAATAAAACTTTCCAATAAAATGGATGCCAATTCGTGGACACGAAAGAACTAATTTCGATCAATCTATCCTATAAAAGCAAATTTATTTCGTGACTTTTGCACGACACAATTTGTTTCTGCATACAATGTAATTGATTGTCCTCCTCTCCTCTTTCTGTCTGTGAACGTGATTCGTTAACGTGAACTTGAAGAAAATCTCATAGTTAACGCACGAGAAATTCTCAAGCTAATTCGAGTAAATTGGAGAACGCTGAATACCCTGCACATCCTTGTATCTTTGGATCCGCTATTTACAAGATATTCCCCATTCTCGTGTACCTTTGCTCCATTGGAGAGGGGTTCTCGTTTGATACACAACGAATGATTATATACACGCGAAGGAACAATTGGTTCAATGTTTCGGTGGTTTATAAAAGATCTCAAGTTCAACAAATATCTAATTTTAGTAAAAAAATTTAAATACGAATAATTTTTTTTTAATATACGTCTCCTTTCAATTTTCCCTCCAACGCGTAAAATTTCCCCAATAAATTTGTATCAAAATTAAGAAAAAAAAATTAATAAATAAATAAAGAAATAAGATAAATCTCTTTACAATCTTTACTTAACTCGTTCGATTAACAAATCCTTTTTAATTAATCCAATTAACCACTCGATCCGACGAAACACACAATGGAATAATTCCGTTGCTCGCGAAATACTTGCAATTAGGAAAAAATATTTCTCGGCAGCGTGGAAACTTTTTACAATGGAAGAAAATTCCAACGAGGTCTTCCTCCCCCCTTCGTTGGAGCGAAATTCGTGAAAAAAAAAAAACTGTCAAGGTTGTCAAGGGCTTAAACCCTGCTCTAGCCCGGCACAGTTCACAGTATTAAACGTAACAAGCCGATCCGCGTGCGAGGCCGCCACCACGACTACGTAATTATGTGTAAGGCTTAATTACGGAAAGCGGTCGCTAACTGAGATAATAGAATGCCGTGTAGCAGAATTAAACTGAATTAACGGAAACTGCACACAGCGCGAAATAAATCAAAATGCAAATGCGAGGACGTAAGCTGCCCGTATTGCGTCAGCAATGCGTGTGCATATATATATGATAGGGTTGATTTAAGAAAAAGGGTTCGTAATTTTTTTCCAACGAATTTTGACAGAATTCGTAAATATTTATGCTTTAAGAAGTCGCAAGGTGTACGTTACTTTGTGAAATGGAACGGTGGGTGTAGAGTAGTTCGAAGTAAAAGTGGAACGCTTTTGGAGGGTTGATTCTGAACAGAAGAAAATTCAGTGAGAGATTTAAGTTTGAATAAATTAAAACTTCGATTGATATTTCTAAATTCGATCCTTTAAATTTGTGGCAGAAGGAGAATATATTAACACTCTGTATAAAAGTTTTTGCAAGGAAACTTAGAAGAAAGGTTGTTTAAAGTGAAAATTGAACGTTCGCTTTTCATCTCGTTAAATATACCGACAAGTCGACACGGTGGACAGTTAATAGACGCGTATTAAATTCATGACAGAGGATACGAGTGATACGCAGCGTCATCTTGCTAGCTCTCTGTTGAATTAATTAAAAATTGCAAATCGAATTAGAGGATGATGATCAAGAAGACGCGAATGGAGTATTATATCAATGGTGATTTAAAAATTAATTAATTGAAAAATGAAAGTGTGACGATGATGAGACAATTGAAAAGTGAGAATTAAATTAGTTAGAGAGAATCGAAAATTAATTTAGCTCTGGATAATGAACTGAATGGAGAAATGGATTCTGGTATAATAGTTTATAATCGAGAAGATTCGTTAAAGAATTATGGATGTTACGATGAATTCTACAATTGATTCCTTAATATCGTTCTATCTTCCTCGAAGAAAACTTAAATTTGTTTTCAAACATTACTCGAAGAAATGTACATCATTTCTTTAATGTTCTCATTTCACAACTTGTTTTATTACAATACGAAATTCAAACAAATCTCGAACAAAATTCTGATAATCGAGTATAAAAGAAATTGAATTGACAGTTCAGGAATAGAAGCGAAAGTATACTAAAAATATCTAATCCTTTGGATATAAAATCACTTATATATATTAAAATTCACGACTGGAATAAGTTCATAACCGATCTAATCAAATATAAATCCATAAAAGCGAAAGAAAATTACCAAAAAAATCTTATCATACATCACTGATAAAACAAAGAAAATTTTCTCTTAAATCGAGATATAATCAATCTTCACTAATTAGCAAAAATTAAACTAATATTTAGAACCGTTCGATGGAAAATTTTCTATCCGAAGAAAATTAATAAAGTATCTACGGATTTTTAACAAAGTTTGAGAATTTCCTGTGATAGTCGAATATGTGCATTGAAAATGCGACTTATCTCTCTCTGTTTCTATTTGACATGGTTGCATTCCATGCATTAAATGTAATACGGAAGAGCGTGTATGCATGCATGAATAGTTCATGGGAAGCTGAACAAGTCGCCGTTACCTACCCCCTCCCCCCTCCCTCCCTCGATGAATCGACCTCTCCATCGGCTGGGAAAGAATTTCAAGTGAGCAAAGCCACCACGGTAACGGTCCACGTTTCTTTTTCCCTGCGTCGAATGTTTACAGTTATCGATGCGCCAGCAACTTGTGTGCACTTGCTCCTTTCGTTTCATGGTTATACGTACTGCTTGCGAAATGTCGCGTAAATATGTAATACTTTCGGCTTATCTGGTTCCGTATTAAGCTTTATTCCGCCATTCCAGGGTCGAGGAGGGTAAATTTTTATCGATCTTTTCGTTCGATAACGGTTCAATGGATAATGAATTTTGATCGTGTTTGAGGATGTTTTAATAAGCGTGAATTTTACGAATTGTACGAATTGTTGAATTTTCGCGTTCAAGAGATTTCGTTGTTGTTATTTTCCTTGAGATTTGACAATTGAAGAATTGAGAATAAAAAAGCATCGAAGCAGTGAATATTAGTTGATGAAAACGATTGAGCGGCAATTATTAATAATAAACATTGAAAAGTGAGCATTAAATATTGAGAAAATATCAAGAGAATATCGAATAGAAATATGATTAATCTAATTGATGAATCAAATTGGAAATGTAGAAGCAAAATTGAAGAAGATTCGATTGAAAAATATCTTTCTATATATTTCGTTGAATCGCTTCGTCGACTGTATTGCGAGATCTTAAAAAATTTATAGCTAAATCGAGAGTGAGCGTGCAAGAATTTTTACCAACGTTCCTCGATCATAAATACTTGGCAGACCGGTAGTTCCTCGTCACAGTACTCCATTTTACGCCGAAACGGTCGATTCGATACCGTTCCCGACAGCGGATCATTAATTCAATCGTATATCCCGAAACGTTGGTGTAAAGTCCGGCTACACCACTATATCAATTTCGAGCAACTGTCGCCAACTTTGCAGCCTTTATATAACGTATCTTGTCGATCAACCACAACTTTAATCCAATATTCTATTTCGATTATCGACGATGAAGAATTCACAGATAGATTGATTTCTGTGATTTTTGGAAAAATTTTGAATATTCGCAATTTTTTGGAATAAAGACTTTAATCTTTAATTTTTAACTATTTATACGACAGATAAATGATTGTTGGTTTTCGTCCAAGTGATATCAAAATAATTTCACGAATTTATGCAACAAATTTTCCTTCCTTTTTATTTTTTAAATATATTCGTGTATTTTCCTATATTTCTTATTAAATAATTGATTCAAAATATAATGTTAAAATTAAAATAATCTTAGATATTAAAAGATATTATCGATCTTTTTAACATTGAAATAATTTAAATAATTTAAACGCGAGAAAAAATTTTATATAAATTATACAATCGTATAAATTTTACCAAGAAAAAATTATTATTAAATCGAAGTATTCGATTCGTAATAAATCCAGGTCGTTTGAAGTTTTAAGGGTTCGTTATATAATAATTAATAACCTCGTTGGCAAGATATATCGAGACAGTAGAATTACTACTTTGATTGAGACCATTTCCAATAAAACTACTGACCATTACTTTAAATATTCAACCAATTCTATCTATTATGACATTTTAAATTTTTAAAAAAATTGTGATTCAAGTATAATTCAAGTTTCTTCTTTTTTCTTTTTTTTTTTTTTACGAAGTTAATTAATAAATAAAAATTTAAAGAATGAAAACATATCAATCTTCTCTGCACATATGAATATTTATAACGAATATAAATAGTAGCTCGTATTCCGCTCTAACTCTAAAAACGAAATTGAGAGCCATATTTAATCGGACAACGCATTTTCATCAAACTGTCCAGCAAAACTTCTAAAAATGGTGGGGCGACGAGCAATTTTTGCGATCCG
>NW_006263804.1:24109-25050 GCF_000469605.1 Apis dorsata | reverse complement strand
CTCATTTCATTCTTTTTTTTTTTTTTTTTTTCCTCCATTCTTTATACCTCACAGACTGCTATATCACTGCTAATCAACAGGAATGTCTGTGACCGGCATGATTTATGCACCAGAACCGTCTGCCAATAATCGGCTGACTGCACAGCATTCTCTACCTACCACTTAACCACACTTAGGTACTCCTTTGTAATCTTCGTGTAATCTTTGTGCAAAGTTGAAAGAAAATTTCTGCTCTGAACTAAAATCAATACGTGCAACATTTGGTGTACTTTGTGTTTGAGTGTTATCACGAGAATACAAATTATCAGTAGAATAAAATGTAGAATTTAATTCTTTTGAAATATTACGTTTTTGAATGGTACAATTTAAAAGAGAAACGTTTGAAACTTGATTTTTTGAATTCGAAAAATTTAATATTAATCTGTCTCGATTGATTCGTTTCTTGCGAATTATCTGCTATGTGCAACATGATTTTCTCATCCTCTGAACCTGATCAATCCGCAAATATACGATTAATGGATACTCCATGTCGAGGAGGATTCTCTATCAATGTGTAATATGCACGAGGCAATAAGTAAATTGATTGAAATATGAGATAGATCAAATCGAAATTTGTATCGAAATATCTAATTCAATGCTTTTTTAAGATAAAGTTATAATTTATTTGGAAGGAACCATTATTCTTCGAAATATTCGATTTTGAACGTCACAAATAAATCGACTGACATTTATATGAATCTAATCAACTGTTAAATATTTTACAGGAAAATATACTTCAAGAAGAAGAAGAAAAATTCCTCAACATCGTTACACGATTCTTCTCCTGTTAAGCAAGCTCTACGAAAACGAAAAGAACGATAGAGGAAACGAAGAGCGGTGTCGTTAAATTCCATTTGCTCGTCTACGAAAATAACACGAAAATAGCGGATGGCTGTTCGGTG